>NW_006401245.1:0-10180 GCF_000299155.1 Elephantulus edwardii
CATCTTAGAGAGGGTGAAACCAGGCTGCTCCTTGGAGGCAAGGATTCTGAAGCTTCATCTGACATACTTTGGACATGTTGCAAAGAGGGACCTATCCTTGGAGAGGGACGTCATGCTTGGGAGGGTAGAGGGACAGCGCAGAAGAGGAAGACCCTTGATGAGATGGATTGATTCAGTGACTGGGGTAATGAGGGTGGGTGTGTCACAGACAGTGAGGTTGGCACAGGATAGAGCAGGGTTTAGGGCTGTTGTGCATAGGGTCGCTATGAGTTGCAGGTGACTCGATGTCACATAACAACAACAACAACATCACACATAAGCAAGATTCTGCTGAGATATTCAAAGCCATATGGAACAGTACATAGAGAACTACAAGAAACACAAGCTGCGTTTAAAAGAGGTTGTGGCACTGGGGATATCATGCCAATGTCAGATAGATCTTGGATGAAAGAACAGAGTACCAGAAAAATGTCTATCTGTGTTTCAGTGACTGTGCAAAGGCATTTGACTGTGTGGATCACAACAAATTGTGGCTAGCCTTGAAAAGAATGAGAATCCCAGAACACTTGATTGTGCAAATGTGAAACTATACTTGGACCAGTAAGTACTTATCAGAACAGAGTAAGAAAACACTGCTTGGTTGAAAATCAGAAGGGGAGTGCATCAGAAATGTGTCCTGTCTCCATACTTTTTCAATCTGTATGCAGAACAGATCATTCGAGAAGCTGGACTTTATGAGGAGGAATGTAGCACCAGAATTGAAGGAACACTCATCAACTTGTGTTATACAGATGTCACAGCTTTGCTTGGTGAAACGAGAGAGGGACTGAAGGCACTTGCTGCAGAGGGTCAAGGACTGTAGTTGCAATATGGATTGAAGCTCAACATCAAGAAATAAAGATTCTCACTACAGGGCCCCTTGACAGCATCATGATAGATGGTGAACAGATTGAGATTGTTAACAATTTCAGCTTGCTCAGTTCCACAATCAACACATTTGGCACCAGCAGTCAGAAATCAAAAGACAAATTGCATTAGGAAAATCTGCTGTCAAGGACCTCTCCAGAGTACTGAAAAGTAAGGATCTCAGTCTGGAGACACTGTGTACCTGATCCAAGCTATGGTCTTTGCAATTACTTACTGTGCATCAGAGAGCTTGACAATGACCAAAGATGTCAGAATTAGAATTGATGTCTTTGAGTTGTGCTGGAGAAGAATATTGAACACACCATGGGCTGCCAAGAAAACTAACAGGTTTGTCCTGGAGAGGGTGAAACCAAGCTGCTTCTTGGAAGCAAAGATTTTGAAACTCTGTCTCACATACTCTGGGCATGTAGCCAGGAAGGACCAGTCTTTGGAGAAGGATATCATGCTTGGAATGGTGGAGGGAGAGCTCAGAAGAGGAAGAACCTGGATGAGATGGATTGACACTGGAATAATGAGAGTAAGTGTGTCAGAGACAGTGATATTGGCTCAGGATAGAGCAGAATTCAGACCTGTTGTGCATAGGGTCACTATGAGTCACAGTGTACTCAACGGCACGTAACAACAACAACCAAAACTATAAAATTATCTATAAATATTAAAAAAGGGGGAGAAATACAAAACAGAATTTAAAATTAAAATTCATTCTAGACTTTCTGGATTCATGCAAGGTGGATAGATTCTTAAAACTATTGCCCTGGGATAGTCTTTCTTAAACAAACAACATATTCCTTGAAATGATACTAAATAAACTAGCTAAGTTTCACTTAGCTAGCCAAAAAAAATCTCCCTTGAACACCATGCTTTTCTTGTTATTTTGTACCATAGACTGGGAATAGCTGACTTTCCAGAGGCAGTAAATCACATGAAAGGATAATGCCCATCTTTATCCCATGGAGCAGCTGGTGAATTTGAACCTCAAACCTTTGTTCTGACAGCACAATTTCTTACCACCAGAGCTCCCTATGCTTTCTTTCTTGTTGTAGTGTGCCTTTGAGTGGGAGGCAAGTGATAGCAGACCCACTGGTGAGTTTTCAGAAGCAATTCATCACTTGGGAGGAGATGGTGGATTCTAACCTTATGCCTTCAGGATTGCAGGGCAGCTGCTAACCACTAGACCACAAGAGGTATGAGACCAAATTTATCTATAAGACCTATCTATATGGGATCAAAATAACAACAGGAACCTTAGAAGGAAATTAATTTATAATAATGGAGGTTGCTGTTATGTGCCATCGAGTCATTTGCAACTCATAGAGACCCCATGTACAACAGCCCTAAACCGTGCTCTATCCTGTGCCAATAGCATTGCCTCTGACACACCCATCCCGATTACCCCAGTCACTGAATCAGTCCACCTCATAGAGGGTCTTCCCCTCCTGTGCTGTCCCTCTACTCTACCCAGCATGATGTCCCTCTCTAAACACCTGTCTTTCCTTACAACATGTCCAAAGTATGTCAGACGAAGCCCCAGAATCCTTGCCTCCAAGGAGTATTCTGGTTTAACCCTCTCTAGGATGAATCTGTTTGTTTTCTTGGCAGTCCATGGTACATTCAATACTCTTCTCCAGCACCACAGCTCAAAGGCATCAATTCTCCTGTCCTCCCTAGTCATTGTCCAGCTCTCTGATGCATAACAAGTGATTGCAAAGACCATGGCCTGTATCAGGCAGACCTTAGTCTCCAGAGAGACACCATTGCTCTTGAGTACTTTAGAGAGGTCCCTAACAGCAGACTTTCCCATCGCAATACGTTTTTTGATTTCCTGGCTGAGGGTGAGAATCTTTGCACAGTTCAAAGTAATAACTTTTACTAAAATGTATGTGTAGAGTTGTTTAATTAATTGGTTTTGTTTTATCTATTTCCAACAACTAATTAAAATTTAGAGAGAAATCTCCAATTATGAGATGGATTTTTTTTAAATGTAATACTTCCATTGGGTAAGACCTTTGACTTCTTCCACTCTACTCCACCCCCCGCCATGCTAGTACTTCTCTCATGTCATGTACTGTTGGAATAGCTGCAGAGATTTTTCACACTCAGTTAAGAAATTGAATTAAGGTTTCATTATTTAGTTTTAGTCACATATATTTATATGCTCAGTTTTGTTTCTCTGTTGTGGGAATGGTTTCCAGGCATACTCTTACTTCCAACTCTGCTGACTCATCTGGTGGTGTGCCTTGAAAGGATGGAACCAAAGATACTATTACATATGAACATGTCTTTCAACAACTGGTGCCAAATTATGTGGGTTGTGGAAGACCCAGACATTAATCTGTATAAAATACTAGATCCTTGAAAGAAACTTTCTTGAGTGTTTTTATGTTGTTATTATTGCCTATAGTTTATGGAACTATAATATATACATAACACAATCTACCTACTTAAAGTACAGAATTCAGTGTTTTTTATTATATTCACAGTGTTGTGCAATCTATACTGCAATCAATTTTATTTAGGACATTTCCTGTTTAGAACTGTTCCTGTTAGTCATAACTCCCCAAAACCCTTACTCCTCATATCCTTAGGCAATTATTAATTTTCTTTCTTAATAGATTTCCTCCAAATTTGGAAATAATATTAAAACCTTACATTCTCAAGAACGAATTAGGAAACTGAGGGAAAAACCATTTTCATAAGCTGTCAGTAGAGGTGGGGTTTTTGTTTCTATGTTTGTTTTAAAATAAATTTGGTGAAAACATTGATCTTCCTTGCTGGAGAAAAGAAAATTATTTTCTCCTTTTTTCATTGATATTACATTGCAAAATCATTGTCAGACAAAGAAGAGTTCACAGCCTAACAATAAAAGAAAATGACTATAAATGTGTCAAGTCTTTGTTGTTATGTGCCATCAAGTCGCCTGTGACTCATAGTGACCCTTTGAAGCCTGCCTTATCCTGAGCCAGTCTCACTGACTCCGACACACATTGCCCAGTTACTGTATCAATTCGTCTCATCTGGGATCGTCTTCTGTGCTGTCCCTCCACCCTTCTAGGCAAAATCTCCTTCCCCAAAAACCAGTTCCTCCTGGCCACGTGCCCAAAGTATATGAGATGGACCTTCAAAAGCCTTCAAGAGAAGCTTGCTTTCACCCTCTCCAATACAGACTTTTTGTTTTCAATTAGCAATAATCGCGCCTCGGATAGACCTCATTGGCTACGATATTGCTACTGCGCAAAGCTAGACTTTTGTTTTCTTGGCAGTCCAAGTCTTGTGTGTTCAAGACTTTATCCAGCACCACAACTCAAAGGCATCAATTCTTCTTCTATCATCCTTAGTCATTGTCCAGCTCTCTGATGCATAGCAAGTTATTAGACTGACATCATTGCTTCTCAGTACTCTGGAGCGGTCTTTGACAGCAGATTTTCCCAGTACAATTCATCTTTTGACTTACTGACTGCTGGTGCCAAGAGTGTTGACTATGGTGCTGAGCAAGCTGAAATTGCTACAACCTGTCTCTTCTCTCAATCATAGTGCTGCCAGTTAGCCCAGTGAAGAGAATCTTTGTCTTCTTGATATTGAGCTTCAATCCATATTGAAGACTATAATTCTTGACCTTCTGCAGCAGGCACTTCAGGTCAAGTCATTAACTCATGAAAATATTACAGTTCTTCCTACCATGAATGTTATGATAGTTTTCAGCTTTTAAAAACTTTTAAGTTGTTGTGCTTTCTTTCATACTCTCAGTAAATATGTTCACAATTAATTTTGTGATTGTAATTTTTATTTATTAAAACATCTGGCCCTCAATTGTGTAAGTTTCAAACTCCCCAAACCTAGGTCTACCCACGAGTGGCCCACAGGAATGGCATAAAGATAACATCATTGGTAATTGTTGTTGTGTGCCATCAAGTCATCTTCCACTCATAGGAGCCCTATGACAGATCTGAACCCCGCCCTATCCTATGCCATGCTCATCATCTCTGACATAATTGAGCCTATTGCTATAAGCACCATTGTTTACCCATCTTATTGAGGGTCTTCCTCATTTACACTGACCCTTCACCCTTCCAAGCATGATGTTCTTCTCCAAGGACTGAAAAATATTTAATGGTTTTGAGTTGTGGTGTTTAAGAAGAATGCTGAATATCCTGTGGACTGCCAAGAGAACAAAAAGGTTTGTCTTGGGGAAAGTGAAACCATGTGCTTTTTGAAGGCAAGGATGGTGAAACATTGATAATTTTAAAAATAATTACCCAAGCATATTAACCAACAATGAAGCTCAAAGCTGACAAAACTCAACCCTATTCTGTTTTTACAGTTACATTGTAGATTCCCTACTCGTTATTTGAAGCAGATAATGAAGAAATAGGTGGCTTATATAAAGAAAGCCAAAATAATTTCTGGAAATTAAAAACAGGACTAGAGGAAGAATGTGGCAGTTACCCCAGGCCTGATGAATCCTTGAAGAAACCTGATAAGGGACCAAAGCAAGGACCAAATCAGAGACCGGATCATGATAAGGCTATGGGCCTGATCACAAAAGCCTATACTACAGTTAATTAACAGTATCCCTACCCAAAATTCCAAGAAAAATACCATCCTCCCTTGGTCTTGTTCTTCTTGTTGATTGCCTTTGAGTCAGCACAACTCATAGTGACTGTGTATGAACAAAGGCCTGAAGTCCCTCTCCAACTAGAAACATTTATCAAAGTTCATAGAGTTTCTGGAGCCATGTTGTTTAGGAAGCAGATGCCACTCCTGCTTATATCCTCTCTGTTGTTGTTGTTGTTGTTATTTGCCGTTGAGTCTATTGCGACTCATAGCGACCCTATATACAACAGCCCTAAACTCTGCTCTGTCTTGTGCCAATCGCAGTCTCTGACACTCCCATCCCAATTACCCCAGTCACTGAATCAATCCACCTCATAGAGGGCCTTCCCCTCCTGCGCTGTCCCTCCACCCTCCCCAGCATGATGTCCTTCTCCAAGGACCGGTCCCTTCTTACAACATGTCCAAAGTATGTTAGATGGAGCCTCAGAATCCTTGTCTCCAAAGAGCTACCTGGTTTAACCCTTTCCAGGATGAATCTGTTTTCCTAGCAGTCCATGGTATTCTCAATACTCTTCTCCAGCACCACAGCTCAAAGGCATCAATTCTCCTTCTATCCTCCTTAGTCATTGTCCAACTCTCTGATGCGTAACAAGTGATTGCAAAAGACCATGGCCTGTATCAGACGCACCTTAGTCTCCAGAGAGACACCAGTCCTCCCTAAAACCCCCTAATCAGGAGCTGTCTTTGATTGCCCTCATGCCATTTTGACCTCCATGCTTGGTCATCCCTCTTGGCATCCATGCAATAAAGACCTGTTGTTTCTTGGGACCAGCTTTATACTTTCTCTCTTTCCCTCAACTCTTTTTTTCTATCTAACAAGGACAGCAGAAATTAAAAACAGAAGGCTAGAAAATAAAATTGAGAAGTGTTCCAGAAAGTGTAATATATTAAATATGAACATTTTCTTCACATATTGGAGGTTGTTGTGTGCCATTGAGTCATCTGCCCTAACAGGGTTAGTGCAGTTTATCCAATACATGAATAAAAGGAATTTCTTAAAGAGAGAAGGAGGAAATAGGAAAAATCAACATAAAATTTCTGTAACTGAAGGGATTTATTCCTAGGGCTCACAGGCACTACAACCCTGACAGCAATATTGAAGTAAAATAGATCCATGGAAAAGCATACCAAAGGGAAAGACTTAAGACACTGAGGACCAAAAAGATTCTACAAGCTCCCAAAAAGAGGAAGAAAAACCAAGCCACATAGGAAATAGCAGAATTCAGGTGGCCTTTGACTTCTTAACAACCACACTGAAAATGAAAAACAATGGAAGCTTATCTTTAAAATTCCAAGAGAAAAAAATTTCTCATATTTTTTGTAATTCCCAAGCAATCAAGTTATCATTTATGTATGAAATATATTATTCAGATGTGTTTCCAAAATTTATATCCTACTACCATTTTCTCTACCGTTTCTGGTACCCTTGGCACCGGCTGTCAAAGCCGGCAGGAAATGAATCAGTTATACTGGGAAAATCTACTGTCTACTCTTCAGAGTGCTAGTGAGCAACAATGTCCACTTAGAGAGTAAGGTGTGTTGATCCAGGCCATGATATTCTTAATTGCTTACTATGAATCTGAGAGCTGGTCAATGAATAAGGATGACAGAAGAAGACTCAATGCCTTTGAATTGTGGTGCTGGAGAAGAGTACAGAACATACTATGGACTGCTCAAAGTACAAATATGTTAGCATGCCTCTGGAACTATGAACTTTGATAAATGTCAATAGTTGTAGAGGGGCTTCAGGCCTTTTGTTCATAGGGTCGCTATGAGTCAGTCTTGACTTGAAGGCAACAACAATAAAGAGGGTTAACCCAGTTTGCTCCTTGGAGGCAAGTATCTGCCTCCTTGGAGGCTCCATCTCACATACTTTGGGCATGTCACTAGAAGGGCAGAGGATAACCAGTCCAGATTGGAGTGTTGTGGCTGAGAGTTATGGCCATTTTTCCTTCCTCAGTCCTGCTGGGTTTTCCAACCTGATGAAACTGGTTGAGAGTATTTTCTGGCACAACTAAGGAGAAAGCAAGAAAGAGGAAGACACGAGAACTAAGAAAGAGGATATCTAACTTGAAGAAAGAGCAAAGAAATTTCGTAGGATTTTGTTGTGGTTAGTAAGTGTCATTAAGTCAGCTCCATCTAATAGAGACCCCGTGTACAACAGGATCAAACAATGCCTAATCCTGTCCCATCCTTGCATCTGTGTTGCGCTTGAACCCATTATTACAACTCCCATGTCCATCTTGTTGAAGATATTCCTCTTTTTTGCAGAGCCTTGAACTTTATGGAGTAAGATGTCTTTCTCCAGGAACTGGTCTTTACTGATACTATGCCTAAAGTATGTTAAGTGAGGTTTCACCATTCTTTTTCTAAGGAGCATTCTGGTTATATTTCTTCACAGATAGATGTGTTTGTTCTTTGGGCAATCTATGAGTTGTTCAATATTCGTTGCTGAGGCACCCTGAGACTGCCAGCTTGACATGAGTACTGCCATATTAAGCCTTGCTAACCCCCTAAAAATTTTGAATTTTATTTTCCTCCTAACTGTGCTTGTTTTGGCCTCTGTAAAACCGCTTGTGCGTGCTGGTAAACAGGTGTGGCAGTTTAGCGCAGACATGCTGAGGCATTTGCTTTGAAATCATATATCTGGCTAATTGGTAAGAGGTTGTTCTCTCTCCTAGTGGTGCCACAGAAGAAAGGCCTGGTGATCTGTAGACTCACAGCCAAGAAAAGCCCATAGAGCAGTTGTGCTTCACAGCACACAGAACCGCTGTGAGTCATAGTTGATGTAATTATGCAACTTTCCCTCTTCCTTCAGATGATGTGAATACTCTCACCCCAGGTGACTCTGCCTTACTAGTGTGATGTCACCAGATACGGGTGGGGGGGGTGGGGCGCAGGTAGAGAGGAGCACCAACAGTTCAGGAGCTGATCGGAGCCAGCGCGAGCCACCACTGCCTGGAACAAAACGCATCCTCTAAGCATAGGTTAAAAGAAGGGAGGGGAGGAGACAGAGGCTAGGCTTCCCTCCCAAGCCCATCTTCCACCACGCCCACTTCCTCCACACCACCTTTAAGCCACATTAGAGCTCCTCATGGCTCCAAGCACTCACCACGCCGTGCTCTTCTGTGCCCAGGCAAGGTGTCTCCATCTGGGCTCTATTGACATTTGCTGGTGTTAGCTGCTGTCAAGTTGGTCTCCAACTCATATGGCCCCCTGTGTGAGAGTAGGCCTTCTCCTTGGATTTTCTTTGCAGAGGTCTTTGTACGGGAGATGAAAGCCCTTGGCCAAGAAATAAAGTCTCCTAATCCGTAAAATAGGGAGTGTCTCATTACTGGATGCAAGATTTGCCAACACTACAATTCAATTTTTCTTTGTTGTTGTTGTGTACCATTGAGTCGGAACTGATCCATAGCGGACTCTCCAGTGCATTTTCAGAGGCAGTTAATCGCACAGGAGGAGTTTGCCCATCCTCCCGCGGCTAAGGTATACTTTAGTTTTCAAAATCATAACTTTGCTCTTTAGCACTTTAAGAAGACCTTGGCAGATTTGCCCAAAGCAATACACCATTTTATATTTTGACTGCTGAGTCCATAAGCATTGATTATGGATCCAAATAAAATTAAATCCTTGACAATTCAATCTTCATTCCATTCATCATGTTGTCAAGTTGTGAGTGTCTTAGTTCTCATGTTGAAATATAATCCACATTGAATGCTGTAGTCTTTGATCTTCTTCAGTAAGTACTTCAAGATCTCTTCATTTTCTGCAAAGCTGTTATCTGCATAACAAAGGTTGTTAACAAATCTTCCAATCTTGATATTATGTTCTTCATATATACTCCATATTCTCAGACTATATATTCAGCATACATATTGAATAGATATGGTGAAAGGATACAATCCTGACACACACCTTTCTTGATTTAAAACATGCAGTAAAGTGTTCATTATTCTATTTCTTGGTCTATGTACAGTTTCCACTTGAGTACCATGAAATTTTCTGGAATTTCCATCCTTCTAATGCTGTCTATAGGGAGTTCTGATGGCCTAGTGGCAAGAAGCTGTGCAGAAATCCCAAAGGTATGTGGTTAGAGTCCACCAGCTGCCCCGTGGAAGAAGGATGGACCATCTTCTCCCATGCAAGTAACTGCCTCTGAAAACCTACTGGAGGGTCAGTTATAGTTGGTTCTGACTCAATGGTACACAACATCAACAACAATGCTGTCTATAATTTGTTATGATCTGTACAATCAAATGACTTCCAAGGTTATAAAGCGCCAGTAAATGTCTTTCTGTAATTCTCTTTCAGTCGAGATGCATCCGACATTAGCAATGATATCCTTTATTCCAAGTCTTCTTATGAGTCTAGCTTTCATTTCTGGTGGTTACCTTTTGATGTATGGTTCCAGCTATTTTTAAATGATCTTCAAGATTTTACTTACACATGATATTAATGAAATTGTTGGATACCTTCTGTATTCTCATGGACCACCTCTTTTTAAAAAAAAAAAAACAAAAACAACCAATCTCCAACTAGTTTATTTACAAAATTGGAATACATTGTTCTTTTTTTAATTATTATTAAATTTTATTAGTTTTAATGAGCATTTACAGAAATTTTGGGTTCTCATTCATTCATT
>NW_006401246.1:0-601 GCF_000299155.1 Elephantulus edwardii
AAAAAAAATCCCCTTGAAAGTATTAAAAAGCAAATATACTACTTTAAGGACTAAGGTGACCCTGAATCAGGACAAGGTAATTTCAACTATCTCATATGCCTAAGAAATCTAGACAATGACTAAGGAAGATTAAAGTAGATTCAATATATTTTAATTAATGTACTGGCAAAGAATATTCAGCTGGCAAAAGAATTAACTAGTCTGTCTTGCAAGAAGTACAAATAGAGTTCTCTTAAGAAGTGAGGATAGAAAACTTAAACTTTGGACGTGCTGTCAGGAGAGAATAGTCCCTGAAAAAAGGTGTCATACTAGGCAGAGTGTGCACCAAACAGAGAACAAACTTGATTGGATGGATTTACAGAGTTTCTGCAATAACCCACTCAAACATGGAATCAATTATATGAATTACAGAGGACATGACACTATTTTGTTCTGTCAAACACAAAGTCACTATTAGTTGATACTAATTTAAGTACAACTAAGAATCATGCTACTAGATGCTAAAGTGTACATCCAACATGCAATGTAATTACTAACATTTTTATAATGTAATGTTTATCTGAAAGAGAGAGCTACGTTGGCCTAGTGGAAAGGAAGTTAT
>NW_006401246.1:779-2177 GCF_000299155.1 Elephantulus edwardii
CGTTGGCCTAGTGGAAAGGAAGTTATGCTACCAAGCCAAAGATGGGTGATTTTCATCTGTGGCCCTCGGCCAGGTTCAAATTGTTTTCCTGTCAAACATTCTTCTAGGTGGTATAGCACTGCTCTGTGCGTTGCTGTACAGAGGTAACTCGTGGTTGCTGTGATGCTGAAGACTGTGACAGTGATGTGCCAATCGTGGTAACGGGTACCCATAGTGAACAGTGTTGGCTGGAGCTTCCCGACTAAATCAAGCCTAGAAGCAGGAGCGGCATCCACTTCCGAAATAGCTTGCCTCCGGACACTCTATGCATGAACATGGCTCAGGCTGTTCTTCCATAGGGTCGCTATGAGTTGTCTAGAACTCGACAGCACCAAACAGCAAACAACAACAACAATGTTTATCTGAATTGCACTATGGAGTGGTTGAGTGAAACAAAGCTAGAACTCTTGAATGATTACTTGTTAGAATCTACTCTACTCATCTTCTACCCAATGGGAAATGATATATATATATTCTCAGACCTGTAGCTTTTGCTACATTGGCACTGATTATGTATTACACAAATTTTTGTTGAAAATGATTCTTTGATAGGTGATTGCAATCAGGATGATAATATATAATTATGATTAATCAAGGCAGTTTGATTAATTTCAATGTTGATTGTAGTATGATCCCACACTAGAATAAAGTGCTGTTTACTGTCATTTAGAATGAGTTAATATCCCACAGTGAATTGAGCATCTGTTGAAGTTCTCTAAACTTTATACTGAGTTATAAAAAATTTCTAGTTATTTCTGTGTATGAATATAAGTAATATTGCAGTGTTTTCAGGGTTATAATTTATTAAATGTACTAAGAAATATACCTCCCACAGACCCTATTTAAGATCACAATAGAGTTCCCCCCTTTATTTTCATGAAAATCTTGCATATCCAAATTATTATTAGGTCCTATTAATATGGCCATGTTTTCATCAATTCCTTAGATTTTTGTTACCACTTTGAGTGTGTGTGTGTGTGTGTGTGTGTGTGTGTGTGTGTGTGTGTGTGTTTGTGTGTGCACGCGCGTGCGCCGTGCCAGCTCGTTGGTTTTAAACATTTGTGGAAAACTTTGGAACTGTGGCATAGAATTTTACATTTTCTGCTACATTGATGCCTTGGAGTTATGATGTTGAAGAAGAATATTGAGTATCCCATAAATTTGCAAAAGAACAAACAGCTAAGTCTTGGAATTTTGCAGCTAGTGTACTTGCCTTTGGAGACAAAGATGAAAAAGTTTCTCCTCGCATACTTTGGGCATGTAGCTAGGAGAGTCTATTCCTTGAAAATGGCCATCATGCTTTGAAATATTGAGGCTCAGCAAAAGAGAGGAGTAACCCTCAGTGAGATAGATTGAAAC
>NW_006401246.1:5752-6612 GCF_000299155.1 Elephantulus edwardii
CAGTCCCTCCTTGCAACATGCCCAAAATATGTCAGACGAAGCTTCAGAATCTTTGACTCCAGGGAACACTCTGGCTTCACCCTCTCCAGGACAAATCTGTTTGTTCTCCTAGCAGTCCATGCTATATTCAACACTCTTCTCCAGCACCACAGGTCAAAGGCATCAATCCTCTTTCTATCAGCCCTAATCACTGTCCAACTCTCTGATGCATAGCACACAATTGCGAAGACTATAGCCCAGATCAGACGCACCTTAGTCTTCAGCCTGACATCGTTGCTCTTCAGTACTCTTGAGAACAGTACTTAACCTTTTATCTCCTGTTTATGTCGTTTCCCAATAATTGATACTAACAAATCAGATTTGTATATTTTCTTAAATACAATTTCTACTTAAAAATAACATTATATTTGTCAATATGTACAAAGAAATCAACTACCACTGATTTCTCCTCTTACAATCTAGTGTTGGTTTAGAATAGTAGCTAATTGTACTTTGCTAAAGTTTTGTTAGACTGATTTTAGTAAATTAGTGTTATCACTTGAATTCATTTTCCCTGCAATCCACGTTTAAATTTTCGAAAATTATGGAATGGAAAACAACTAATTTTTATTTTTCCCTAAACAGCAAGACCAGGTGCTGCCTGTGGAACAGACTACCAACTACTCATGTGCAAGTTCAAGCAAAATCTAAGGAAAATGAAATCAAATCCACAGGAAACAAAATATGACCTTCAGTCTATCTCACCTGAATTTCAAAACCATCTCAGGAACAATCTTGAGGCTTTGAACACCAATGAGGGAAGACCATATGAGTTGTGGGAGGATATCAAGAGTTTCATCAAAGAAGAGTACAAACGGTCA
>NW_006401246.1:9847-11058 GCF_000299155.1 Elephantulus edwardii
TGTAGAAGAGTATTGAATATACCATGGACTGCTAAGAAAACAAACAGGCTCATCCTAGAGAGGGTTAAACCAGGCTGCTCCTTGGAGGCATGGATTCTGAAGCGTCTTCTGACATACTTTGGACATGTTGCTAGGGGGAACCAGTCCTTGGAGAAGGACGTCATGCTTGGGAGGGTGGAGGAACTGTTCAGGAGAGGAAGACCCTCTATGAGGTGAATTGATTCAGCTATTGGGGTAGTGGGGATACATGTGTCAGATACAGTAATATTGGCACAGGATAGATCAGAGTTTAGAGCTGTTGTACATAGGGTAGCTATGAGTCACAGGAGACTCGACAGCACATAACAACAACAACAACAATAATAGTTTATCTTAATAATAACAACAACTACTAAAATCATGTTTTAGAAATGCAAAACCGTTCTGTATTTTTAAACTTGTTAATATGCATCTTAACTTTTTCTAAAGGAACTAAAGGAAATTGAGGCAAGTGTTTTTTGCCTCCAGTAATAATGTGGTTCCAAGAGTCTCTAAATGAATCGACTTGTATCTATTTTTCATTTTTGATAGACCCAATTTGCAGAACATTTTTCACCATCATTTATCTTTTTAGACTCTTAATGTCTTTTTCAAATTGTCTTATCTTATAGTTTCTAGCATCCATAAATGTTACTTCCTGAAGATATATTATCTTAAAAATAATTCTTAAAGAGAAACTAACCCTCATTTACTCACTTATATTAATCATGTGTGGCTATAAATCAGACGAAGACTAATATAAAAGCAAACATATGACATATTTTGATCTTTTCCCCTTTATATATTTATTATATCCTTGTCAAATAACTTATTGGAGTAATTGGAATTTATCCTATAGAATACTTGTTATATCTTCCTGATAAAATAAATATATAAGATTTCTAAATAAAAGTTGCTTTCCTTAGTAGCTGATGAGAGAAAATGACTCATGGCTGATCTTCCAGCACATTTCCAGAGGCTTTAAATCATATGAGAAGAGATGGTCCATCTTTCTCCTGTGCACGAGCTCTTGGATTCCAAACACCTACATTTCAGTTGGTGACAAGAGTCCTTACCACTAGGCAGTCAGAGCACCAAAAACATTGCTAACTATAAACAAAGAAAATTCTTAAGGCAGGGAAATATTAGATAGAAATGTGATTTATTTGACAGTTAGGTAATCAATTACTAGA
>NW_006401247.1:0-903 GCF_000299155.1 Elephantulus edwardii
ACACTCTAAGCCCCTCAGATGGATCAGAGACCATGAAAGCCTCTGGATCCGTATTCCACCCAAAGGGACGTCTCCCCAGGGCTGTGACTTGTGGTTCTCAGGCACATCTGCCACCACAGTCACCCGGCCCTGACGGGCTCATGACAGCCACAAACTGAAAGTAAAACAGACTTATGGACACACAGGTTTGGTGGCACCGCACAGACAGAGAACAATTGAGGATCCTTTTACCTCCAAGTGGTTGGCGGGGTTGTGGGTGGTTGCGCCCTATCCTGGACGAGCCCCCATATGAAAGACCCCAATTTAGGGCTTTCCTTGGTCAGGCGCGACCCCGGGCAACTCACACCAGAAGCACTTGATGCAAACACACAAGGCTTTATTGGCGGAGCTCCGGGTCGACTCGTATCTCTTGCAGGAGACAGGGGAGTCAACCCCGAGCAGAGAGAGCAAGGAGTTTTTATAGAGGGTCTAGGGGTTCTTTGGTGTGGAGATAGCTCATTGGCTCTTCAGAAAAGCACAAATTCAGTCCCAGGTCAGCCACTTGCTGTTGATGCCAGTTAAGATACAGGGTTTTTTTCAGTATGTGTTTGTTCCCTTTGTGGTCGGCTAGTTCCTGGAACATAAACGTTTACACAAGACCAAAAGTACAGGTTCTTACAACACTGGGTGTGGGGATATTGTTCAAAAATTTTCCTTTCATCAGAAGCATCTACAAAAGTCTGATGGGATAATTTGTGGTTTTGAATCTAATAATAAAAGTTGGACTTACATTTTTGCGAATCTGTTTTTTAAATATTTCTTTGTTTTCTCTCACAAAAATATCAGTCTGTGATGGACTGAAAACATTTAAAATAAATAAACAAACTGATGCTTGCCCATAACAGCTTGAGAAGCCTTGTTGTT
>NW_006401247.1:1043-2050 GCF_000299155.1 Elephantulus edwardii
ACCCTATATATAAAAGCCCTGAACCCTGCTCTATCTTGAGCCAACTTCTTTCTCTTTGACATACCTACTCCCATTACCCCAGTTGCTGAGTCAATCCATCTTATCTAGGGTCTTCCTTTCCTGTACTGTCCCTCCACCCTTCCAGGCATGATGTCCCTCTCCAAGGACTGATCCCTCCTTGAAACATGCCCAAAGTATGTCGGGCAGAGCTTCAAAATCCTTCACCCTCTCCAGGATGAAACTGTTTGTTCTCTTAGCAGGCCATGGTATATTCAATAGTCTTCTCCAGCACCACAACTCAAAGACATCAATTCTTCTATCATCATTAGTCAATGTGAAGCTCTCTGATGCATAGCAAGTAATTGTGAAGATCATGGCCTGGAATGGGTGCACTTTAGTCTCCAGACTAATATCATTGCTCTTCAGGACTCTGGAGTGGTCCCTTATGGCAGATTTTTCCCAGAGAAATTCGTCTTTTGATTTCCTGGCTACTGGTGTGGTATAGTAAAATATTCCCTTGAAGATGCCATCCATGCTTTCTCTCAACCAAGATTCCCGAACACGTTCCTTGAGCTGATTCCAACTCATGGGGACCTTCCAACAAGTTTTCAAGGCTATTTCAGTATAGGAGACTACCTCATCTTTCTCCCACAGAGCAGCATTAAAAATTCAATCTTTCAATTTTGTGGATTTGAACCACCAGAGAGGCAGCACATTTTGGTTAGCAGTGCAACTCCCTAAATTCTCTAATTAGTTGAAGAAAAGTCCCACTGAGTACCATCCATGCTTAGAAGTGAATTACTTTCTCAGAATTTTGCTTGCTTGTGATTAGTGATTGTTGTTGTTGTTGCTATGTGCCGTCAAGTCGTTTGCAACTCATAGCAACCCTATGTACAACAGCCCTAAACCGTGCTCTATCCTGTGCCAATCTCATTGCCTCCGACACACCCATCCCGAGTACCCCAGTCACTGAATCAATCCACCTCATAGAGGGTCTTCCCCTCCTG
>NW_006401247.1:2150-4490 GCF_000299155.1 Elephantulus edwardii
AGTGCAACAATGAATGAGTGGAAGCCCAAAATCTCTGTAAATGTTTATGAAAATTAATAAAATATAATTATAATTTAAAAAAAAAGAAATCATGCTTGGAAGGGTGGCACATCAGCACAGGAAAGGAAGACCCTGGATGAGATGGATTGACACAGTGACTGTGGCAAGGGAGGCAAGTGTGTCAGAGACAGTGAGATTAACTCAGGCTAGAGCAGGGTTTGGGACTATTGTTCATAGAGTCACTACGAGTCATAGTCAACTAGACAGCACATAACAGCAACAATAATAGAAGGTACACACTAATAATTTAAACTCCATAAAAAAATCTTAATAGTTACTGATTCAAGTAGCAGCAGCAGCAAGCATCTAAAGATTTTAATCCACTTATATTTGATGTGACTTATCTACACATACTTCAGGAATATTGCTAAGGAGGGGTTCTTCCTTGGAGAGGGACATGATGCTTGGATAGGTAGAGGATCAGCGAAGGAGAAGAAGACCCTTGACCAGGTGGATTGACACACTGACTGCCACAATGGGTTCTAATGTGTCAGGAACTATGAGGATGGCACAGGATAGAACAGGGTTCAGATCTGTTGTCCATAAAGTCACTATGGGTCATACTCAACTCAAAAGCACCTAACAACAATAGTATCTAAAAAGAATGCTGCCATGAGTCACAACTGATGTCATAGCAATGGGCTATTAAGGTTTTTGGTTTGTTTTTGTCTTGTCCACTCAAGAGAGTGTTTGAAGCTCTGGTGGCCTAATGGTAAAAAGCTGCACTGCCAAGCCCAACGCAGGAGGTTCAAATCCACCAGGAAAAAGACAATCTCCTGGCTTACAGGCTCTGAAAACCTGCTGGAGGGTTCGCTACAAGTCATTTCTGACTCAATAGCACAGAACAACAAGAGTGCATTTGACCCTCTCAAAGGGTCACCAGAACTCTACATTGACATCATAATCTCAGAATCACATGACCCTAGACACATTCCTCTGAGCTTGTTGTTGTTGTTAAGTGCGGTCCAGTCGTAGGCGACTCGTAGTGACCGTATGAATGAAAAAGTCCTCAACACTTGCATGCGTGACTTTCATCCTTTCTCCAAGTTCATAGGGTTTCCAGAGGCAAGCTCTTTATGGAAGCCACTCTGCTTCCAAGCTTGTTTTAACCGGGGAGCGCCACCAAACACTGTCCAACATGGTTAACCCTTATCGCATTTGGCACATTAGTGTCACAGTGTTCAGCTTCACAGTGACCACAAGTTACCTCTGTACAGCAAGTGGACACACCAGAGTTATATGACCTAGAACACTGTTCGAGCAAAAACAATGAAAAACAGGCCTGAGGGCCCTTCAGGATTTTACCATTATCCAGCACGCCCAAATGCTGGCCAAATCTCTGAGAAGGCCACGTCAAGAAGGCACTCATTGATTCAAATTCTTTTAGATCCAAGCAGGTAGCTTAATGTGAGTAAATCTGGCTAGGACCAAAATAAAAGGAGTTGAAACTGTGTCAACCCAAGTGCTGTGGTTCATTAAAAAGGGAGCAGTTTCCTGTGGATACTAGCCAAGAGTGGATATAGATAATGTTGCCACAAGCTTTTTACTTTTCAGTAGAATCTGAATTTTTATGTAAAATCTCTAGACTTAAAATTCACACTTAAAAAAAAATTTTTTTAAGGCCAAGTTAAACATATATGTGGCCCAAATACAGCCCTTGGATCTACAGTTTGCAACCTCTGCTCCTATGCTATCCAAAGTGCGGACCTGGGTCCAAGAACTATTGGATACATCCACAGTGAGATACAAATGACAATAAAAAATAAGTTTTCCGTGAAAGACCCCAATTTAGGGCTTTCCTTGGTCAGGCGCGACCCCGGGCAACTCACACCAGAAGCACTTGATGCAAGCACACGAGGCTTTATTGGTGGAGTTCCGGGTCGACTCGTATCTCTCGCAGGAGACAGGGGAGTCGACCCCAAGCCGAGAGAGCAAGGGGTTTTTATAGAGGGTCTAGGGGTTCTTTGGTGTGGAGATAGCTCATTGGTTCTTCAGAAAAGCACAAGTTCAGTCCCAGGTCAGCCACTTGCTGTTGATGCCAGTTAAGATACAGGGTTTTTTTCAGTAAGTGTTTGTTTCCTTTGTGGTCAGCTAGTTCCTGGAACATAAACGTTTACACAAGACCAAAAGTACAGGTTCTTACAACACTGGGTGTGGGGACATTGTTCAAAAATTTTCCTTTCATTCCCCACTTCTTTTAGTACAAGGTTCTAATCATAGAACCAAGAATCTCTGGTGGCAGTATCGTCGTAGTCAGACTCTCTCATATTTTGATATTGT
>NW_006401247.1:13500-18550 GCF_000299155.1 Elephantulus edwardii
GGGAATTCCTAAGCCTAAAAGGCAGGTGGTGGAAGGCAAGTGTTAGGATATCACTCAGAGGTGCAAAATGGGAATTCTTTCAGTCCATATGGAAGGAAGTAGGCATACTCTAGCATACATTCTTCAGAAATGATCAAGTATACATAGGGGCATTGTTAAATCACTAAAAAATATATCTGCTTTGTTTCCTCCTCTAAATTCTTTTCTAGCAGTGCTCAGTCCTTGCTTGCAGAACAGTAGATAAGATAAGGTCAATAAGGAACAGGTCTAACTTCATCATTATCTAAACTGCCAGGGTGGGACCGGCTGCCCCTTCCCCACCCCCCCCCACCCCCATTTAAAAGAACAAAAGAACTTAAAGGAGTTTTGGAGCACACCCGCAGAGTTGATCAAGAATTGCCCATTAACCCAAAGGCTATGCTTACCTGATGGTTCAAATCCACCCACCACCAGTTCCAAGAGAGAAAAGTTGGCCATTTCCTTAAGATTTACAGCCTCTCAAACTCACGGAAAGGTCAGTGATGAGCTCACTCCATTTCCACAGAGAGACTTGAGATAGGAAAATGTAAATAGATCATCCTTGAATGTACAAAGAAACAAAGAACCTGTTTGATAAAACAGAAGGCATCATCTTATGCAAGTTCTACATTTAACTGGTGGGGGAGGGGGAGGGAAAGCTATTTTGAAACAATACTCAATACAATTAATTAGCTATTAAAAACTATTCCAAGTGCCATTACAACTGGTGGAAAGGAAGACATCTAAAATACATTCCATTTAAAAAAAAAAAACAAAAACAAACCACACACACACACACACACAACACGTTCTAGGGAAAGGAAATGCCTGAGTAGTAAAATAAGGAATCTTAATTAACAACGAATTCATCCATTTCCCCTCTTCAACACTGAAACACTCTTGTAAGGCAATTTGCTTGGAGAGCAGTTTTGCACCATTAATCTGTGACATGCCTTTTGCCTGAGACTTCAGAAAAACACAGCCACCCCAGCCACCCAAGGCAGCCCTGTAGGGAAAAGGGATGCCTAACCGCCCATGATGGCGATTACATAATAAAGAATTGCACACACATGCTCAAGTCTCCAAAGATTCGGACTTTGGCTTCCCAGCATATGATGCTTTTTTTTCCTTTATAAGAATACTAAAAAGTGCTCTTAAAGACCAAATGGCTGTCTTTGGTAGAAATAGAGGTCACTTAAGTGCACCTCGAGCCAGAATGAATCATGTATCAATATGTGAAGTGCATCTGCATTCAGTGCAGCAAAAGTACATAATCTGTTCCTAATTGGTGCTCAGGAGATGCTCCTCCCCAGGGAGGAAGAAGCCACGCTCGAAGCAGCCGCCCCTCCCCGAGGCGGCCCAGCTCCCAGTTCAGAGCCCTTTCTTGGGCAGCCCGAGTGCTCCTCTCTTAGATAATGCCAGGTACTCTGGAAAGTAGCCGTGTAATAATACATAAACCCCTGATGATGTCAGCGTGTTATTGACTTTCCAAGTCTGAATGACTGAGCAGAGGAGCGGGGGATGGGGCGCAATCCATCCGGCAGCGCGGGGACCGGCCAAGCGAAAATGGGCTCGCAGGCCGGGCGGGGGAGGGGCGGCCCGCTGCTGCGGTTGCGTAGCTCGGGCTCCGCGGAAGCAAGCAATGTCGGGGTCGCTGCAGCCGTGGCCAGGAGGGGCTCTGCGGGGCTCCGAGCTCCAACGCCAACCATGTTTACGTTTTTATGAAAAAACTCCTCTGCCCCCGGAAGCATTTACCCGAAGTAGAGCAGGGTTACAAAGCGGGAAGCAGAGGTGGGAAAAGGGGGAACTGCCTGCCCCCTCCCCTACCCCGCATAGACCCCTGCGACCAGAGCTTTAACCACTGGGTTGCAGGGATTTTGCGGGGCCTGGGGGTTGCATCCCTGGGGGGGGGGGTCCCTCCCTGTCAGGTGATGTTTCCAGGGCACTGTGACGGCGCTGGCGGCGCAGGTGCAGGGCTCCCTGCTCCCGCTCTCGCCCTGCACAGCTGCCGCAGGGTGAGCTCCCACCTGCGGGGTTAGAAGTGCGCAGGGCCGGCTGCCCTTAAATGGACCTGACTAGGAAGGCCAGGGTCTGAAGGGAAGACTTCGGCAGGCAGGGCCGCTCCCTCCCGGGCCTGGCCTTCTCCTCTGTGCCTCACAGCACGCCCCCCACCCCCGCCCGCCCACCTTGAGGTGCTCACACCTACCCCCTCACACCTACCCCCTCCCCCCCACCCCCGGCCCGGACCTAGTGAAATCCTCCCAGAGGTGAGGGCCCAGCTCGGGGGTTCTACCCCACCCCCCTAGCGATCCCCCGCGGCTCCGCGCGCCTGTCATTTCCTGCCTGTGCAGCGTGGTCTGGTGCCAACAGTCTATAAACCTGCGAACCGTCTGGGCTTGTTCAGCTCCCCGGCTTAGTAGCCGCGTGCATGTGAACTGGGTGCTTAACCCCCACTGTAGCATTCATGTGTATAGCGAGGGGTTGGGAGGCAGTGGTTCCCCAATAAGTGTTGTGAGAATTAACTGAAATCCAGATTTTGTAATAAGCTTCCCTTTCTTCAAATATCCTTTGCCTGGTTAGTTAAGGTACCCCCAGCTCCCGCCCCACCAAGGTTATTTCTGAAAACGCCCATCGGCAGGCGTGCTGGGCTCATTGTTTCCAAACTCAAGCTCGGCCCTTCCCCCACCGACAGGGCCTGGCAGCTCCCCTCCCTAACTACCCCCCACGCACTGAGGAGAGCCATTTTGTTGCCTGGAAAGGGCCATGACTCTGACCCAAGCTGGACCCTGGCTGGCCCTTCCTAAGCCCCTCCCCTGGCCGCATGGGAAGATCCCAGAGAAAAAGCTGAAGGGTTAGTCCAATCAGAATGTTGCTAGGGGAATTTTGAAACTGGGAAGTGAGAAAGTCAATTTTTCCCCAGAGCGAAATCTGCAAAACACTGCAAAGGTGGGAACCTTCATTATGACTGTGTTTCTCATCTTGTGGACCAGGGGCCAGTCTGAAAACAGAGACCAACTCAGAGCACATCTAAAGTTGGCAGTGCTGGCTCTTCCCTGCCTGCCCCAGATTTCCAGTGAGGCCTACTCTTTTATAACAGTCTCCATAATGTTTCACTTAATTTTCTTTTTCTTCCTCACAACCAAAAAGGTTCTAATTAGTACAACAACATCGCATTATTGAGTTCAAGACCGGAAGCCCAGTGAGCAAAACTCTTTTCCATCCGCGCGACAAACACGTTTATCAGTGCCTCAACCATGTTCTGTTCAAACAATAAATGATCTTCAAATTGAACTGAGCAAAGTTCGAATGGACAGGAAATGCCTCTGTGACTAAACAAACGTGTTTGACAGGTTAATTTAAAGAGGAACATTACCTACTGCTGCACGCTTTTAGGAGCCCATTTATTCTACCCTGCTGATCATTCTGATTTATTTACTTGAAAAGAGAAGAAACTTTAACCCTCCAAATTGTATTCAATAAAATCTTTTAAAATTAGTAAATTGTCAGGCTTAATATTTAATAATTTAATATCGGTATTTGAGGAACAGTGAAGAAGTGCACAGCATTCAACATTTACGGGATGGCAGAAAATAAGATGCAAGTAGTGGCACATAACCTCCTTTCCAGGGCCCTCCCTCCATTTGTTTCCAAAAGGTTTTTTCCCAGTCTGTGAGTCACTTCCAGTCAGATTAAAAGACAAAGCCATCTAATTGTATTCCAGTGAGTCAGGGACCCACCCTGACTTATCATGGACATACTTTTTAGCTCCAAGAAGATAGAACAATATCTAGCCTATAAGGCGCTCTAATGGAACCTGTTACAAATAGCTTCTAGGTCAGGCTCTTAAGAGTGTAGTGTTGTTCCTCCCCTCTCCCGCTGGCAGTTGACAACTGATCCCTGAGTTGATAGTGTTGTGCCCCAAATCCAGTTTCCCCCCAAGTCACCAAGGAGCCGACACCGATGCAAGGGCAAGAGGGAATTAATTTCAGATTCGAATCCGGGCCTCACTCAAACCGAGCTGATAGAGCAGGGAAAATGGCTCGGCCCCGATTCTGGGTTGTCCTGCCTATTTAAAGGGGAAAGCCCACAAAAACAGGGAGATACAGGACTGGCTGATGTTTGGGTGGGGGCTCTTTTCCCCCTTCCCCCACCACTTTCAGTTTACTGCTCTAGAGGCTTATACATTTTAAAATGGCATATTGGTTACAAAATGGAGTCCCTCATTCCCTTCTTCTTCTGCACCCTAGCTCAATCATGAGCGCTTTCTTCTTCGGTCTCTAAGTAATGGTATTGAGACCAAATAACTATCAACTGGATTGTTCCTATCCTTTCTTCAATTAAGTTGAGTATTCTGTTAATTATACAGGGACCTAGGGTTAGGATAAGCATCAGGGCAGTGAGGGGTCCAAGAATTGGAATAAGACATTTACCCCAGGATGTTTTCCACCAGTTAAATAAATTATAGGCTTTTGCCTCAGACAGGCGCTTTTTAACAGATTCTTTTAACTCTCGGGCCTTATTTTGGACTATGCCCGATGCATTCACAAAGAAACAATATTCTTCTCCTAGAAACTGGCACATACCTTCTTTCTCTGCTGTAAGCAAGTCTAGAGCTCGACGGTTTTGTAAGGTCACCCTGGCCAGAGAAGTTATCTGGGTTTGTAAGGCCAGGAGAGAATCTGCTACCTTGTCTATGTCCCGGCTAATGTCCATAGAGAGTTTGTAATAAAAATGGGTGGCTATGCCTAAGCCTCCTGCTCTCAGCCTTATAGCGGTCGCCAGGCTTCTTCCTATGAGCAGAGCTCCAAGTGGGAGAGCTCGCTTTTGGCGCCTTGTGGACAGGATCATGAAGGTCACAGTGGCAGGGCTAAAAACAGTTAGGGGTGGGGTAAGGAACACTGGCATACAGGGTTGTGTCCAGTTAGCAGGGAGACATCGCATTAAAACAGAGCCATTACAAACAAAGAATATTCAGGGCTTACCACAGATAGGACTTGTATCCTGAAGGCTGGAGGAGTCATTACAGGAGACA
>NW_006401247.1:19062-20035 GCF_000299155.1 Elephantulus edwardii
CATGAGTGTAGCAGGAGGCACAGATATAGGTTGAAACAGTAAAGTACCTGTCACCCCTGTATGGGGTTAATGGGATCCAGCAGTCAGTAGGGCAGGGACTACAGTTAACAGTCAATGATGCATACAACAAGGATTAGTAATATTAAGCCTTTTGGATACGGAGCTTCAGTGGGTTTGCGAGATCTTTTGACTGTCCATCTTGATGGAAGGTACTCTTCCTGAAGGGAAAAGAGGTCAGCTGGTCGTACGTGGGTGTAGTGGATCCAGGTTGCAATGCCATCTACTCTGAGTGCAGTAGGGGTCACGAGGACTACCACATAAGGCCCCTTCCAGTGTGGTTCTAGGCTTTCTTACTGATGTCGCTTGACAATCACCCAGTCACTCGGCTGGTATTGGTGAGGTTCTGGCGGTGGTCTAGATTGATATAAGGCCTTTAGTCTGGTCCAGATGTCTCTATGAGTCCGATGCAGGGCACGAAGGGAACGGACAAGTGTATTATCATCATTATATAGGTCATTAATTATTTTGGTTTGCAGGCTAGGTACAATAGGAGGGGGCCTTCCAAACATAATTTCAAAAGGGGTTAAACCTAGTTTATATGGGGTGTTGCCCACCCGGAAAAGCGCATAGGGAAGGAGAGCCAACCAGTCCCCGCCAGTCTCCTTTGTCAATTTTGTCAAGGTCTCTTTTTGGGTTCTAGTCATTCTTTCTACATGTCCTGAACTTTGGGGCCTGTATGCACAATGTAATTTCCAATCTGCCCCAAACACTGATACCAGTCCCTGAACTACTTTGGACACAAAAGCTGGTCCATTATCAGACCCTAGCATAGCAGGGAAACTATACCTTGGCAGGAGCTCTTCTAACAACTTCTTAGCCACCATCTGGGCTGTTTCATGTTAGGTGGGGTAGGCCTCCACCCATCCTGAAAATGTGTCTATAAAAAAAAAACACTAATGAATAGTTATACCTA
>NW_006401248.1:0-7467 GCF_000299155.1 Elephantulus edwardii
ACAGCCCTAAACTCTGCTCTGTCCTGTGCCAATTGCACTGTCTCTGACATTCCCATCCCGATTACCCTCATCACTGAATCAATCCACCTCATATAGGGCCTTCCTCTCCTGCGCTGTCCTTCCACCCTCCCTAGCATGATATCCCTCTCCAAGGACCAGTCCCTCCTTGCAACATGTCCAAAGTATGTAACCTAAAGTAGGTTACTCATAAGCACAATTAAATATTCTGGGATCTCAATTCTTTTCATTGTTATCTATAATTAGTCATGGTCCATATAGTCAAATGCCTTTACAGCATCAATGGAATACCAACATCTTTCTTGTATTCTTCGCTTTCAGCCAAGATCTTTTTGATATCAATAAGGATATCATTTTTGCCACAGTCTCTTCTTATCCCAGTTTGAAATTCTGGAAGTTCCTGTTCAAGCCATTTTAAATAATCTTAAGTAAACGTCTACTTTTATGTGATATGAATGATTGACTTCCATACCCTGTTGGATCATCTTCTTTGGAAAGGGAACAAATATGGATCACTTCCAGTCAGTTAACAGGTAGCAGGATCTCAAATTTCTTGCCATGGCTTGGTGAGCACTTCTAAGACTGAATCAATATTTTTAAATACCTCAATTGTATTCCATCAGTTCCTGGGTTCCTTATTTTTCTGCCAATGCCTTTCACGCAGCTTGAACTTCTTCCTTTATCATCGTTGATTCTTGAGCACATGCTACTTCCTAAATTGTTTTGGCCAAACTGTTCCTTGGATGCAAAGATGACAGAGCTTCATCTCCGATGCTTTGGCTATCCCTTGGAGAGAAACATCATACTTAGAGAGGTGGAGAGATGGTAAAAGAGAGGAAGACCCTTAGCCAGATGGATTGACACAATGCAGCAATGGGCTCTAATAGAAATCATACGGAAGGCAAAGAATAGGACAGAATTCATATCTGCTGTTCATAAGGTCACTGTGAGTTATATGCAACTTGACAGCAGCTAACAACAACAATTTTTTTCAATGGAACCAACTTTTTTGATTCAGTAGCACATAACAACAACAATAATATCTGTGGAATCACACCATCCTCCTTTGATATTTCTTTCATTATTCAAGATTTTGTCCATAGAATCCTTCAGTGTTGCAACTTGAGGCTTCAATATCATCTTCAGTTCTTTCAGCTTGAGAAATGCCAAACCTGCTCTTTCTTTTACATTTTCTAACTTCAGTTCTTTGTATATTTCATTATAATACTTTGCTTCGTCTTCTTGAGCTGACATTATAGACTAGACCACCAGAACTCCCTAAAATGGCATAATATTTATATTTCACCTACACATATCTTCCCATATGCTTTCTAGATTATTTCTAGTTTAATTTTAACACCTAATACAATGTAAATGCTAAATAAATAGTACTTTCTACTCCCTTTCAGCATTTTGTAGGAGCTCAGATGTGTGTTCAGTAGGACGTTGTGCTGCAATCCAAGTGCCACAGCTCTCTGTTATTTCAAATCCACCAGTCCCATTGCAGGAGGGAAATGGGCAGTCTCTCTCCATGCAGAAACTGATGGATGAGTTTCACCTATGAGTCAGTACCTACCACACAGCAATGAGGATTTTAGTATTTGAATGATTGCTTTGACTACTTATTTCCTCACTCCCAACATTTTTATCCATATTTGGTTGATCTCTGACCATAGAGCCCACTAATATAGAGGCCCAACAATATCTATATGCCTATATCTGCCCTTTGTTGTTTGTTAGATGCCATCCAGCAGACTACGATTCATAGCCACCCTATGACCCACATCTGAACCTTGCCCTATTCTGCACCATCCTCGTGATTTCTGCCACACTCCAGCCCATCGCTGCAGTCATTGTTTTAATCCATCTTGGGGAGGGCCTTCCTCTCTTCCCCTGACCCTCTACCATTCCCAGCATGACGACTTTATCCAAAGACTAGCCCTTCCTGAAAACATAACCAAAGTATATGTAACATGATATCTCCTTAGATCTGCCCATATTACACTGGGGCTGGGGCTCAGCCTCTCCTGCCAGGTTCTAGTTCCCCTACTTGGAGTAGGGTCTTGGTTTGGGTGTTCTTTCTCAGCTCACGTACACATGCACGTGTGTGAGTGTGTGTGTGTGTGTGTGTGTGCGCACGCGTGCACACGCACACACACATATATACACATCAGGGTCCAGGCTCAGCCCCAGGTGCCCCCATACCTGACAGTGGACCAGAGTCTGAAAATAAAGATAGAAAGACAAAAAGCTAGGCTCTACAGGGTCAGATGCTACCTTCCACATCCCAGTGACGCCTACTGGCCACCCAAGGGTTGTTGTTGTTAAGTGCTGTCAAGTCACAGGCGACTCATAGCGGCCCTATAAAGGAGAGTTCTCAACACTTGTGTGTCTCTCATCCTCTCTCCAGGTTCATAGGGTTTCTGGAGGCAAGCTATTACAGAAGTGGATGTCACTCCTCCTTCCAAGCTTGTTTTAATCGAAGAGTGCCACCAAACACTGTCCACATTGGGTAACCAAACATTAATGCATTTGACACATCAGCGTCGCAGTGTTCAGCTTCACAGCAACCACAAGTTATCGCTGTACGGCAAGTGGCTATACGACCTAGAGGAATGTTTGAACAAAAACAATGAAAGACAGGCCCAAGGGCTGCAGATTAAAAGTCACCCACCTTTGGCTTGGTAGCATTGCTTTCTGTCCACTGGGCCGGCTGATCTCTCTCTATGTTGATGTTTTTGTTGTTAAGTGCCCAAAGGCCAAAGGTAGGTTACCTAATAAACAAGATACACACAGGCTTGTTTGTGCTTACTAATCTAGGAGGGAGCTCTGGCATCATAGCCCATGGAGATTTCCACTGGTAGCCCATAAGCAGTGCCTCTCTGTGGTTTGAATCCACCAAGCAGCTCCAAGAAAGAAAAACAGGCATCTCTTCCCATGTGGCTTGTAAATTTCAAAACCTGATGAAGGGTCAGCTGTGAGTTGGTTCTGACTAGATAGTAATGAAAGAGAGAGACTGATCTGTAGCAAACTTTGTGTGGGTCTTACCACATCTTTAATGTGGTGAAATTGTTCACTCTAGATCAGTAAGTAGTAGTAAGTAGCTGAGTTAAGATCGCATGGACCTTGCTCGTAGTTACCTAATATGTGGGCCCTACATCAGATGGATAGATTCAGTGACTGGGATAATCGGGATGGGAGTGTCAGAGACGGTGCTAGTGGCACAGGACAGAGCAGAGTTTAGGGCTGTTGTACCTAGGGTTGCTATGAGTCACAAGCAACTCGACGGCACATAAAAACAACAACAACATGTAGTCAGCCTGTCCCTGCTGCTACCTCTCTCTGCCAGCCTCAGAGTCAGGTCAAAGACCACAGAGAGGCTTACGATCTGACACTGCATGAGACAAGTAATATCACAAAAACCTCATAGGGTGGTGGAGGTTGTGGGGACAGAGAAATGACCCCCATATACCACCTAGGGCCCAGGTAGGCCCTGAACGGCTGGAATGGGAAGGAGTTCTGGCTGAGAAGTTCAGGTTTTCAGGATCCTCAGGACACACCACCTTTTTTGCCTTGGCTGTTCCAAGCTGTGAGCTCTACTGCTTTAAGCACCTTAGCTCCCAAACTGGGCAGTCCTCCAGATGGGAGAGGAAAGATGTTTGTTTATTTCTTGTCTCTAAGGAGCACACATTGAGAAGAATGGGAATCCCAGAACATTTAATTGTGCTCATGTGATATTTATACCTAGATCAAGAAGCTGTGGGCTGAGCAAAACAAGGGAACACTGCATGGTTTAAAGTAAGATAGAGTGTGTCAGGGTTGTATTCTTCTCCATACTTATTCAATTTGTGTGCTGAGCAAACAATTCATGACACCAGACTCTGTAAAGAAGAATGTGGCATAAAGGTCAGAGGAAGCCTCATCAACAACCTGAGTTATGCAAATGACACAACCTTGCTTGGTGAAGGTGAGGAGGACCAGAAGCACTTGCTGCAGAAGATCAAAAACTACAGCCTTCCATATGGATTACATCTCAACATTGAGAAAACAAAAGTCCTTACCATTTGGACCAAGAGGCAGTATCATGATAGATGGAAAAAGAATTTAAATTGTCAATGATTTAATCTTATTTGGATCCACAGTCAAACTCTTGCTACCAGAAGTCAGTAAATCAGGAGGCATATGCTTTGGGAAAGTCTAAAAGGAACCTCTTCAAAATACTGAAGAGTAATGATGTCAGTTTGAAGACTAAGGTGCCCCTGATTTAGGCCATGGTCTTTTCAATTATGTGTTAATGCTTCTGAGATTTGGACAATGAATAAAGATGACAGAAGAACTGATGCCTTTGGGTAGTATTGGAGGAGAGTATTGAGGGTCCTATGGACTGCCAACAAAACAAATGCATGTCTTTGAAAAGGTACAACCAGAGTTCTTGAAGCAAGGATAGTGTTGTTTTGTCTCTCATGCTTTGAATATGTTGCTATGATAAGCTTTTTCTTGGAAAGGTGGAGGAAGGTTGGTGAAAGAGAGATGGATTGGTATGGTGACTGTGGCAAAATGAGTTCAAGTGTATGAAAGATGATGAGCATGGCACAGGATAGGACAGGTTTCAGGCCCGTTGTTCCTAGGGTCACTATGTGTATTATTCAACTTCATGGCACCTAACAACAAGTAATACAACCAAAGAGATATGATTGCTTCTTCTTCTTTTTGTCATGACCCATTGAGCTGCTTGTGACTCATAGCTGTACAAAAGCTCTGTATCCTGCCCTATCCTTAGCGAATCTCATTGTCTCCAACACATCTGACCCCATTTCCCCAGTCACTATGTCAATCTATCTCATCCAAGGCCTTCCTCTCTTGCACTGTCCCTCCATCCTTCCAAGCACGATTCCTTCTCCAAGGACTGGTCCCGCTTGGCAATATGCTCAAAGTCCTTGCCTCCAAGGAACAGTTTCACCCTCTCTAGGACAGACCCTATGGTAAGGAATGATGCTGTTAAAGCAAACGTATGTGGTTTGAGTACAACAACCAAATTCTTTGCCAGAGAAAGATGGACACTCTCCTATTGTGTGATTTAATTACCTATGAAAAACTGCTGGAGGTTCTGACTTGACCATAGACAACAATAACCACAACAAATAGCACCCTGGTTGTTCTTTTTCCAAGATAGATTTTCTTGCTCTTTTTGTAGTTCTTAGGATATTCATTACAGTTTCCTAACATCACAATTCAAAAGCATCAGTTCTTATTCATTGTTCAACTTTCAGATGCATAAGAAATAACTGAAAAGACCATAATTTTAATCAGACACAATATCTTAGTAATGCATAAATGTTGCTGTTATTGTTAAGTGCAATTGAGTCGTAGACAATTCATAACGACCCTATGAACAAAAGACCTGAACACTTGTATAACTTTCATTGTTTCTCCAAGTTCATTGGGTTTTCAGAGTCAAACTATTTCAGAAGTGGATGCCACTCCTGCTTCCAAGCTTGTTGTGGTTGGAGAGCTCCACCACTGTCTACTATGGGTAACCATTATCACATTTGACACATCAGTGTTATTGTGTTTACCCTCACAGCAACCACAAGTTACTTCTGTGCAGCAAATGGACAGTCCACTGCTATACTACTTAGAAGAATGTTTCACCAGAAAAATTAAAACCAGGCCTGAGGGAAGCAGATTAAAATCACCCACCTTTGGCTTGGTAGCATCACTTTCTGTCCACTAGGCCAACTGATCTCTTTTTATGTGTTGTTGTTGTTGTTGTTGTTGTTGTTAAGTGCCATCAAGTCGCAAGCAACTCATAGCAACCCTATGAACAAAAGACCTGACCACTTGTATACGTTTCATCATTTCTCCAAGTTCACAGGTTTTCTGGAGGCAAGCTATTTTGGAAGTGGATACCACTCTATGGTGGACGGTGTTTGGTGAAACTCCCCAATTAAAACAAGCTTGGAAGTAGGAGTGGCATCCACATCTGAAAATGCATAAGTAGAAAAAATATTTAGTAGATTATTTCTTTCATAAATTAGTAACACTCTCTCTCTCTCTCTCTCTCACACACACTTACTTCTCAGTTACTATCTTGTTAGCTAACATTTCACATTTAGAACACATTTGAAAAAATTTCTGACAAAACCTCCCATGGTCATGGTCTGGGCCTCATTCAAGGTCATAGCCAGCCTGGGCATCCTCCTTGGACTACCTGGAACGATTTACCATAACCCCAATAACAGAGAGAGCCACACAAGGCACTGCAGCCAGCTCACTGCAGGACACCTCTACCTATTAGTCCTTGATGTCTTGTCTGGCCACAGAGGGTTGAGGGTAAGGTTGTTGTTGTTGTTGTTGTTGTTACGTTCTGAAGAGTTGCCTGCAACGCTTAGTGACCTATGTACACCAGTTCTGATCCCTACCCTGAGCTAGTCTCACTAATTGTGACATCAATCCATCTCATCCAAGGTCTTCCTATCCTGCTCTGTCCCTTCACCCTTCTGAGTACGATGTCCTTCTCCAAGGACTGGTCTCTCTTGATCTCTTGGTCAAATATTTGAGACAGAGCTTCAAAATCCGAACCTCCAAGGAGAAATTTGGTTTCACCCTCTCCAAGACACATCTATTTGTTTTCTTGGTGGTCCTTGGTAGGTTCAAGATTCTTCTCCAGCATCACAATTCAAAGGCATCAATTCTTCTTCTGTCATCCTTAGTCATTGTCCAGCTCTCTGATGTGTAGCATCAGAGTAATTGTGAGGAATATGGTCTGGATCAGTTGTACCTTATTCTCTAGACTGACATCATTGCTTTTCAGTACTTTGGAGAAGTATCTGAAAGCAGATTTACCTAATGCAATTCATCTTTTGCCTTCCTGACTGCTTGGGCTAAGATTGTTGTTTGTAGAGCCAAGCAAGCTGAAGTTGTTAACAACCTCAGTCTCTTCTACATTTATCATGGTGCTGCCAATTGGCCCAGAATCTATGTCTTCTTGATGTTGAGCTTCAATCCACATTGAATACTATAGTCCTTGACCTTCTGCAGAAAGCACTTCAGGTCCACCAGAGTTTCAGCAAACAAGATTGTGTCATCTGCACAATGTAAGTTGTTGAGGAGTCTTCCTTCAATCCTGATGCCACATTCCTCCTCATAAAGCCTGTCTTTCCAAATGATCTGTTATGCACATAAATTGAAAAGGTATGGAGATATGATATATCCATGATGCACTCCCTTCCTGATTTTGAACCATGCAGTGTTTCCTTGCTCTGTTTCGATAACTGTTTCCTGGTGCAAGTATAGGTTTCATAGGAACACAGTCAAGTGTTCTTGGATTCCCATTTTCCTCAAAGTTAGCCACAATTTGTTATGATTAACATCATCAAATGTCTTTGCATAGTCAACGAAATACAGACAGACATTCCTCTGGTACTTTTGCTTTTTACCAAGATCTAT
>NW_006401248.1:7632-10126 GCF_000299155.1 Elephantulus edwardii
ATATTATATATCAATAGAATTGCTAGATTGTGATAGATAGGATGGTAATAAAAGGACTACACAGAAGATGCAAAAGGGTAGGAGGTTTAGGTAAGACTTTGAATATACGCACCAAGGAGGTCAGTTGAGAGGGGCAGGAGAGGAAGAGGCATCTGGGGCTGCATGTGGCTGTGTTTTTAGAGCAGTGTAGGTGGCAGAAAGCAGTGAATAGCAGGTAACACCCTAAAAGCACCACTGCCCTTCAATCCTTGCATGCTCAGCAATGATGGGGAAAATATGAGGAAAAGTGGAGCTGAGGATACAAATATAGGGGAGGCGTCACTAGGATCAAAACAATTCCCATGTGTTGCATAACCTAGTCTCTTCTCTGGAACCCAACCATGCCCATAAATGAAGTTTAGAGATAAATCTATATAACTTACATACAAGTCAGGGGGTTTTGGTGACCTACTTTAGGTCACCAAAATGGTAAGAAGTTGTACTTTTAACCCTAAGGTAGGTTATTCAAATCTAGCAGCTGCTGAGAGGAAGAAAGGTGAGCCATCTTCCTCTGTGTGGTTTTCAGCTCCTGAAGACCTGCTGGAGGGTTAGTTATGAGTCATGAGTCTGTTCTGACTCTACAGCACATAACAACAATGTCTATCACTTTATATATGTTATCCACTTCTCCCTCTCTTCATCTCCTTTTCTCTCTCTCTCTCTCTCCATCTCCATCTCCATCTCGATCTCTATCTCAAGGACCTCTGATGGCCTAATGCACCAGGGATTTGCACTGCTAGCCCAAAGACAAAGCTACTCTGTTAAATCTGTCAACTCTGTGAGAGAAAGATAGGCAATCTCCTCTTATGTGATTTATACTTTTAGAAACCCGCTGGAGAATCAGCTATGAGTCAACAACTCGACAACAATGAGCGTTATACCAATCAGTGTCATGAGGTTGCATACTAAATCGTAACGATCTTCCAAAGCTGGGATTCTTTACAAGAGGAGGCTGCTCATTTTCCTGTGGAGCTGCTAGTAGACTTGAACCACTGACTTTTCTGTTAGCAGCAAGACACAATGCTCCATGCCATTCTCTACTTCCTTTCTCTCTCTGATGCCTTTGTTTAGATGTCTCACTAGAATTTTAAGAATTTCCCCCTATAAATCGATCCATTTTCTTTTAATTGGTGCAGGATAGGGCAAGATTCGAACCTGTTGCTCACAGGATCACTATGAGTCATAATTGACTCCACATCACCTAACAGCAACAAGATTTTCATTCTATTTTGAGACTTTTAAAATTGTTGACTTTTTGTAGGTTTTTAAAATTCCATTATGTTTTCTGGATGCTTGTTAGTACAAGGTAAAAGTACCGAGTTTTGCTCATTAATTTTAGATATAGCTATTTTACAGAGTTTTCTTTTCGTTTCCAAATTTTTCTATTAATTCTCTTCCATTTCCTAGGTACATAAAAATATCTACAGAGAAGTCAATTATACTTCTGCCTGCTAATATATTAATTCTGCTTCTTTCTGCTAAAATGTCGAATTCATGCTTCTTTTTCCTCCTCTTTTATGCATCTTTCATGTCTAGCCTTTCCAGAATAATAGTTTGAACAACAGTGAAGATAATAGGCATCCTTGCTTTGTACTCAGATGTAATAATAATAACGCTCTTTCCAAAGTTTCACTATAAAGCATGATTCTGACTTTTAATTTGAAATATTTTCATAACATCAAGAAATTCTTTTCTAAAATTACTAGAAATTGTATTTAATATGTAATCAGAAATAAATACTGAATCTTTCAAACATCTTTCTGGAGTTATTTTGTTCCCTTTTAACTTAGTATGATTAATTACATAAACAAATTTCTTAATAATGAATTATTCTTCAACTCTATCTAGTTATGATGTATATTAATATCCTCCTGACTTCTATTTGATAACATCTTGAGGTATCTGCATAGATATTCATGATGAATACTTGTCAATTGTTTTTCATTCTCTCAACTGTGTTGATGTTCTATTATTCAGGATGGCTTAGTCTTCTATGCTTAAAATAATTTTAAATACTACTAAATTTATCTTTTGCTTTAAGGTGTGAAAAAAGTCATTGTGAAGCCATCTGGCCTGCTGAAAGTGTGGCTCCCTAATAATTTCTCTCTCTTTTGTTTTTACCATGATTATTGATCTCTCTAGTTAACTGTTTCCTCTGAAATAAAATTTGGTAATTTATATTTTATTAGAAAATTATCCTTTCCAAAAGTAACTGCCATAAGACTAAAAAAATAATAATAATTCCTTTTATTCTCCTAATATCTATCAACTTATAATTACAGGAGCTCTTGTGACATAGTCTGTAGGCAGTTGCACTGCTAACTTAAAGGCTACATCTCTGTAGTAGTTCAAATCTACCAGCAGCTCTTTGGGAGAAAATTGAGCAATAGCCTTCCATTTAATTTACAGTCTCAGAAATCCAGTCGAGGTTCAGCTATGTGTCAGTTTCAACTCA
>NW_006401249.1:0-2139 GCF_000299155.1 Elephantulus edwardii
TCCTGGAGCAAATTCCATCTACCACTGGGTTGTTTTAAAACTCGGAAGTCCGCATGCAAGGCAGAGGTGAAGTAAGGAACTGCTTATGAGGTTTTCTGTCCATTCCAACAACTAAGAAATAGTGAGAAGAGTTGGGACCTCAGACTTTCTTCATATATGTATGATGTCCTTGAAGTTAACCCTCAACTTGCATAGTTTTCTATCATTGGTGTTTAGTGCATCAAGTCTATCCTGGAGATGGTTTTTCAATTCAGGTGCAATAAGCTTAACATCATATCATTTACTCTCAGGAATTTGTTTAATTTTCTTCAGCCTCAATTTAAATTTGCATATGAGCAACTGATGGTCTGTTCCACAGTTAGGCTCTGACTTTGTTCTGACTAATAATAACGAGTTTTTCCATAGATAAAGTAAATTTGATTCCTGTGTATTTTATCTGGTGAGTTCCATATATATAGGGGTCAATTATATTTTTTAAAAGGGTATTAGTAATAAATAAATCAACTGATGGTCTGTTCCACAGTTAGGCTCTGAATTTGTTCTGATTAATAATATCGAGTTTTTCCATAGATAAAGTAAATTTGATTCCTGTGTATTTTATCTGGTGAGGTCCATATATATAGGGGTCAATTATATTTTTAAAAAGGGTATTAGTAATAAATAAATCATTCATCTGAATACTTAATTATACTCATTCAAAACCTATGGCTAGACTAAGAAACCTGGTCAATTAGAGCAAAGGAACACTGTATGGTTTAAAATCAAGAAAGATGTGCATCAGGGCTATATCTTTTCTTCATACTTATTCAATCTGTAGGCTGAGCAAATATTAAGGAAGCTGGGCTCTATGAAGAAGAATGTGACATCAGGATTGGAAGAAGACTCATCAACAACCTGTACTCTGCAGATGACATAATCTTATTTGCTGAAAGTGAAGGGGACTTGAAACATTTGCTGGTTAAGATCAAAGACTACACCTTTCAATATGGAATATATCTCAACATCAAGAACAGAAAAATCCTCACCACTAGACCAATAGGCAACACAATGATATATGTAGAAAAGTATGAAGATGTCAATGACTTCATCTTACTCGTATCCAACAATCAACATATCTGAAACCAGTAGCCGAACAATAAAGAGATGTGTTGTTGCATTGGGAAAATTTGTCAAGGAGTTCTCTAAACTGCTGGAGAATAACTGTGTTAAAGACTAAAGTGTGAGTTCTGGTGGCCTAGTGGCAAGAAGCTGCACTGCAATTCCAGAAGTTCAAATCCACCAGATGCTCTGCTGGAGAAGGAGGGACAATCTCCTGTACCAGTCAGATCCAATTTGACAGTACACACACACAAAAAAAAAATAAATTTTTTTTAAAAGACCAAGGTGCACCTGATTCAAGTCACAATCTTTTCAATTAATTGCTATGTATCTGAGAGTTGGCCAATGAATAAGGATGACAAGAAGAATCAATGACTTTGAGATGTGATATTGGAAAAGAGTATTGAATGTGTCATAGACAACCAAAGAGCAAATGAATGTCTTGGAAAAAGTGCAACCAGTATACTCCTTGGAGGCAAAAATGGTGAAATTCTGTTTCATATACTTTGGGCATGATGTTAGAAGAGGCCAGTCCTTGTGGAAAAACATCATGTTTGGAAAGGTAGAAGGTCAGGGGAAAAAAAGGAAAATCCTCAATAAGATGGATGAGGATGTGCAGGGGGAGGGGAGGATTAATCATGGAGTTATGTAATTTGATAGAGGGAGGAGGGAAATTGGAAGAATCTGTCCTCGAAAACAATTTTATAAATTAAAAGATGGATTGACATAACTGCTTCAATGGGCATATAGGGGGTGATGAAGGTGGCAAAGGATAGGGTAGGGTTCAAATCCAATACTCATAGGGTCACTATGAGTCATAGTTCACTCAAAAGTGCCTAATAACAAAAAATCACTGGCTGTACAAAATTCTACCATGTGATTGCTAGCCTCATTTATACCACCAACTACCAAGTGTTCTTTGTTGCTAAATTTTTGCATTCTTACTAGAGGAAAACTTCCCAGACATAATGAAGAATGAGAGAATATATATTCAGGAAGCTCAGCGAACACCATATAGATTCGACCCCAAAAGAAAAACAT
>NW_006401249.1:6328-10209 GCF_000299155.1 Elephantulus edwardii
TAATTATAATTAAAAAAAATAAATTCCAAAACCAATCTCAAAAAAAAAATAAATTTTTGCATTCTAGTCACTGCTGACAGAAGCCTGGAGACTCCACTCTGAGAGTTGTGGCTTCTTTACTGCTTGTGGATGGTGGTCCTGATGGGCAAGTAAAGGGATGTTTCTGGGGTCGTGGGGGTTTTTTGGGACGTTGTTTTGATGTGTATTACTGCTCTTTCCCCCCCAAGAGTGGGGGTTATTTAGCCTTTGCCTAGGATGGAAATCTGCTTGCAGGGGAGGGGTGGACATTGTTGACAATTCTACAAAATCTCTATAAACTCTATAAATGTATGGAAATATTCGTAGTTATAAAATAGAGTTCTGTACAGAAATGATGTTAGTTATAGAACAGAGTTTAGGTCTTTTGTGCAAAATTTAACTCTCAGTTATATTTGACTTGATGACACTTAACCACTGCTAAGTTAAACTAGTGCTCTTATATCTGGAGGAACACTCTTCCATTTTGTACATCACTCATTGTCACTGTGCAGTACGAAGTAACCTGGGTTGCTGTGATGCTGAACCTTGTGTACCATTGGGGCATCACATACCAGAATGGTTTCCCAGTGTGGACAGTGTTTGGTGGAGTTCCCAGTTGTAAAATGGGTTTGGAAGCACAAGTGGCATCCACTTCCTAAACCACATGCCTCTGGAAACTATGAACTTGGGAAAATGACGATAGTGATGGAAAGGTATTTGGTCTTTTGGTTCATAGAGTCGCTATGAGTCGCGTTTGACACGGTGGCAATCAACAATAGTCACTAATTCTAATTAATGCACCTAGAGAAGTTTCAGACTGCAGAAGTTGGCTAAAACCTTTGATTTCTTCATTTTTTTGCTTTAGCAGTTGGTGCATATATTTCAATACTCTTATTTTTCTTACATGTGTATGGATATTATCTTATTCATGACAGCACTGTACTCAAGACAGATCTAGAAGTGTTCTTTTTGGTGATGAAAGCAACATGATTCCTCTTTAATTTGTCATTCCTGGCATAAAAGGTCATATAACTGTCTAATTCAAACTGACCAATATGAATCCATTCAACTCACTAATGCTTTGGACATGTGTTCCATTTCATTTTTTCACAACTTCCAGTTTTTCCCATTTTGAGTCTTATTATGTCAGCAAATGGAAGTCTTTCATTAGGTGAAAATTTTACTCCATCTAGATCATTAAGATAAACTCTACTTTGAGAGGGAAACTCTTTCTCTATTGTAGTTTAAGTACTTTCCAATCTAAGGAGCTCATTTTACCACTGTATTAGATAATGTTCTGCTATTCATAGAGTATAGTGAAAATTGAGTCCTTTTTAATCTCTCTTATTCCAGAAGCTGGTATTATATAGGGCCACCGTTGTAAAATGGGACTGACATTGGGGTTGAGAGAAGACAGAGAAGGAGGGGATGAATGATGTATACTGCATTGAAACAGATGAGAGAGAGAACTGTTTAAAAGGAATATATGATTGGGCATTATTATCAAGACAGGAGTCAAGCAGGAAGGCTGCAAAGTGGAGTGGACTTGTGGGGAGGGTTTGAATAACAATTAAAGAGTTTTTCTTTTACTTTTCAAGAAGAAGAGTGAATTGTGGGGAGAGGGTGGGCAGGGAGAAAAGTGCAACAATGAATGAATGGAAACCCTAAGTCTCTGTAAACTTTCATTAAATTAAAAAAAGAAAAAGAAAAAAAAATTGAAGGAAGACTCATCAGCAACCTATGCTATGTAGATGACACAACCTTACTTACAGAATGTGAAAAACCCTAAAAGCCTAGAAGCACTTACTGTAGAAGATCAAAGACTATAGCTTCCAAGATGGAGTACAGCTCAACATCAAGAAAACAAAACATCTTGATAAATGAAACAAAGACTGATGTTGTCAAGGATTTCTTTTTACTTGGATCCACAATCAGCACCCATGGAAACAACAGTTAAAAAAAATAAATCAAATAACAAATCTTTATGAAGATGGTAATGAAAGCAAAGAAGTAAGCCCATGCCCCTCCCGAAAGTGAAGCCAAAGCAAAGGCGTTAAAACCCAAGAAGGGCAGCCACAGAGAGGAAAAAAAAAATGAGATCCACATGTCACCTACTTTCTGACAGCCTAAGACACTGAGACTTCAACGACAGCTCAAATACCCCCAGAAGAGCATCCCAAGAAGAAATAAGCTGGATCACAATGTAATCATCAAATTAATTTCCTCCTGACCATTGAGTCAGTCATGAAGAAAACAGAAGATAGCAATACACTTGTGTTCCTTGTGGATGTCAAGACCAACAAACACCAAATCAAACAAGCTGTGAAGACCTATGACATTGGTGCAGCTAAGGTCAACACTCTGATTGGGCCTCATGGAGAGAAGAGGGCCTATGTTTGACTTGTTTGACTATGATACTTTGGATGTTGCCAACAAAATTGGGATAATCTAAACTGAGTCCAGTTGGTTATTTCTAAACAGAATTTTCACACACACACACACACACACACACACACACACACACACACTGAAATAACATATTGCACTGGGAAAATCTATTGTAAAAAAACCCTTTCTTTTTTTCCCTCTAAAGAGCAAAGATGTCTGTTTAAAGACTAAGATGTTCCTAATATAAGCCCGGGCATTTTCAAGTGCTTCATATGGATGTGAAAGTTGAACAATAAATAAGGAAAACTGAAGAAGAAATGATGCCTTTGAATGCTGGTGAAGATTATTGAATATATCATGGACTAAAAAAGAACAAAAAACCAAAAGAACAAACAAATCTATCTTGGAGGAAGTGTAACCAGAGTGCTCCTTAGAGGCAAATATGATAAGACTTGTCTTACATTTTTTAGGCATGTTGTTGGGAAGGGCTACTCCCTGGAAAATGACATTATGGCTGATAAAGTGGAAGGTCAAAGAACAAGATAGATTTACCTGGTGACTTCAGTAATAGACTTAAGTACAATGGAGACTGTGAGCATAACATAGGCTAGGGCAAGGTTTCGACCTATGGTATACAGGGTTGCTATTACATGGCAAGGGCTGTGGTCTTGTCTTCAATATGGATTTAAGCTCAACATCAAGAAGACAAAAATTCTCACCATTGGGCCAATTGGCAGCACCATGATGGATGGAGAAAAGATTGAGATTGTTAATAGTTACTGCTTGCTTGGCTTCACAATCAACACACTTGGTACCAGCAGTCAGGAATTCAAAAGACGAATTGCATTAGGTAAATATGCTGTCAGGGACTTCTGCAGAGTACTGAGGAGCAATGATATCAGTCTAGAGACTAAGTTGTGCCTGATCCAATCCATGGTCTTTGCAATTACTTGCTATGCATCAATGCTGGACAATGACTAAGAATGACAGAAGAAGAATTTACACCTTTGAGTTGTAGTGCTGGAGAAGAGTCTTTAACATACCATGGACCACCAAGAAAACAAATAGGTCTGTATTGAAGAGGGTGAAACCAAGTTTATTGTTGGAGGCTAGGATTTTGAAGCTCTTTCTCATATACTTTGGCCATGTGGCCAGGAAGGACAGATTCTTGGAGAAGGACATCATCATGATAGGTAGGGTGAAGGGATAGGACAGGAGAGGAAGACCCTGGATGAGACAGATTGGGCAATGGGGGTAGGTGTGTCAGTGTCAGTGAGACTGGCTCAGGAAAGGGCAGTCTTCAGTTATTATATATAGGATTGCTATGAGATAAGTCACATTAGCTGATGTTAGAGGGATCTTAGCTGAAAGCAGAGAATTACCAGAAGAATGTCTATCTGTGTTTCATTGATTATGCAAAGGCATTTGACTGCGTGGATCATAACAAACTGTGGCTGACTCTGAGAAGAATGGGA
>NW_006401250.1:0-458 GCF_000299155.1 Elephantulus edwardii
GGGGGATTGCATACCAATGAGGGAGTTTTTCTTTTGCGTTTGAAGGAGAGGAGTAAAGGGAGGGCGGGAGGGGGCGGGGAGAGGGATGCAACAATGAATGAATGGAATTCCAAAATCTCTCTAGATGTTCATTGAAATGAAAAAGTGAAACGAAAAATAAAGAAATTTTTTAAAAAAGAAAATTTAACCAGGAATATGAAAAAAAAAGAGAGAGATCGTGAAGACAGCATGAGGTAGAGCAAGATTCTGATATCTTGTTTACCAAGTGAATAACATAAGTCATAGTGCACCGTAAGGTGTCTAATAACAACAAACTATGGAACTATGAGAAAATAAATTTGTTTATTAAAGTAAAAAAAAAATAAGTTATACATAAAATGAAAGACAATGCAATAGGCACAGAGAAAATTCTCAAATCCATGGAGAGGTTTCTAAACTATACCTGGTCACTGGGGGCC
>NW_006401250.1:2583-3125 GCF_000299155.1 Elephantulus edwardii
ATCCCATATCAAAACCTCCTGATGTGTCTGCTTATATTCTTCCAAACAGAGGGGTGTGAAAAATGAGCTGAGATGGGCAAGGGCAAATTTTGTAAGGGCATTGTGCCATTTAGCGCATGATAGTGTGTATAAGCAGAAAACGTAATAATAATAATAATTATTATTATTATTATAATTTAGAAATTAGGGGTTTAGGACCTTAGCCTAGTCCCCTCCTAGGACTTAGCTTCCTTAAGAGCTCTTACAGCCTTTCTACCTAGAGATGGAATCAATATCTGCTACCCACAAAGTTCTAACATTCTTGCGGAATCTTCTTCCTCTTCACTTTGCTAGCATATCTCTAAAACAAATATTCTCCCACATAAATAGTGTACCCAATACCATTCATCTATCTATCCTTTTTGAGAAATAATAAGCGTGAATGTCAAGTGCTGTCACACAACAGACGTCTGCAAGTAACACCACCACCAAATCTTTCTTAGGCTACACTACAGAATGCCTTTCACTATTTGAAAAGAGAAAAATAAATATACTTTGTGATG
>NW_006401250.1:4576-10967 GCF_000299155.1 Elephantulus edwardii
AAGAGATTGATGTTATTAATTTCAGCGTGCTCGGCTCCACTATCAACATTCTTGGCACAAGCAGTCAGAAAATGAAAGAGGAACCACATTGGGAAAGTCGGCTGTCACAGGACTGCTCCAAAATGCTAAATAACACTGATGTCCGTCTAGAGACCAAGGTGCGCATAATTCAGGCTGTGGTCTTTGCAATTAGTTGCTATGCATTAGAGAGCTGGACAGTAACTTAGGATGACAGAAGAATCAGTGACTTTGAGTTGTGGTGTTAAAGAAAATTGAACATGCCATTGTTCCCCAAGAGAAGAAGTGGATTTTGAAGCTCTGTCTCACATGCTTGGGGTAGGTTGCCAGGAAGTGTTAGTCCTTGAAGAAGGAAATCATGCTTGGAAAAGTGAAGGGACAGTGAAAAGGAGGAAGACTTCAGATGACATGGATTGGTATAGTAAATGAGAGTTTGGATCAGGATAGTGCAAAGTTCAGAGCTACTATATATAGGGTCGCTATGAGTGGCAGGACACTCAATGGCACATAACAACAACATCTGAAAATTTTATTTTTTTCCTCTCTAAAAATTATCACGCTGTGGTATCATGTACTTCAATTCCTAAAAAGTGATGATTTTAAAATATCTCTGTCTTTACCAAACCATTCTTACCCAATTATGCACCACGTATTTACAGCTGTCCATTTCTCAAAATCGTGAAATATAATATGACTCAACATACATTAATTACCCACCAACTCAAAATAGCCTCAATCGTCTCTATTATTAATTTAAATATGCATAAATTTGATTACATAACCAATGTCCCATTCTTGTTTTTTTCTCGTGTATATCACATGCAAATAAAATCTTCTTGAATATTGTTTAAACCCGATAGAACATTACATTGACAGGGAACTGCTTGAAATTCAGGTGGGATTCAGAAGAGGCTCTAGCAGGAGCTATATCATGGCTGAAGTTGAGCAGATGTTGGCTGAAAGTAGAGAATGCCAGAAGGATAGTTATACGTGTTTTGTGACTTTAAAGACATTTGCTTATGTGGATCCAGAACTAATCATAGCTAATATGAATTCCAGAACTTTTAGCTGTCCTCTTGGACACGTTCACTTCACATACTTTGTGCATGGTGCTAGGATGGGCTATTCCTTAGAGAAGGACTTGATGCTGGGAATGGTGGAGAGTTGGTGAAGGAGAAGACCCTCAATCAGGTGGATTGACATGGTGACTACTGCAATGGGTTCTTGTATGTCAGGAGGTGTGAGGATGACACTGAATAGACCAGGATTCAGATCTTTTGTTCATTGGGTCACTATGAATTGTGCTCTGCTCAACAGCACCTAACAACAACAGCAACAACATGGATATAGATATAGGACCTATACAGAGACAAAGAAATGACTGTCATATAAGAAAGAATGAGATATCACAGCATGGTTTATAACCAGGAAAGGAGTATATCAGAGTTTGATCATTTCTCCATACTTACTCAAATGTACAGTAAGCAGATATTTTGAGAACCTGGACTAAATGAAAAAAATGTAGCATCGGCTTTGGAGATAGAATTATCAATAATCTACATTATGCAGGAGACACAACCTTACTTGTAGAAATTGAAAGTGAAGAGGACTAGAAACACTGGCTGCAAACATCAAAGAATAAAGTCGCCAACTTATCAATATCAAGAAATCAAAATCTATTTTATCTATTTTATCTTCTCCTGGTTGTAGATTTTTCAGGATACTTGGGAGACTGTTTATGTTCTGGACTAGGACTACTAGAATTCTTCCAAGCTTTTCTTTAATGAAGTTTATAGTCCCTGGTTTTAGTCCTAGATCCATGATCCACCTTTGGTTGGTTTTTGTATATGGAGTGAGGTGTGGATCTTGCTTGAGTCTTCTGCAGATATTTTTCCAATTTTGCCAGCACCATTTGTTAAAAAGGCTGTCATTTCCCCACTTAACTGACTCATCTCCTTGTCAAAAATCAGTTGACCATATGTAGATGGGCTGATTTCTGGGCTCTCAATTCTATTCCATTGATCTATGTGTCTGTCATTGCACCAGTTCCATGCTGTCTTAACCACCACGACAGTGTAGTAGGATTTAAAATCAGGGAGTGAGATGCCTCCTACCTTTTTTTGATTTTTGAGGAGTGCTTTGCTTATTCGGGGCTTCTTTCCATTCCAAATGAAACCAGAGATTACCTTTTTCGTCTCCTTGAAGAATGGGATTGGTATTTCTATTGGGACTGCATTGAATGTACAAATTGCTTTTGGTAGTATTGCCATTTTCACAATATTGAGTCTTCCTATCCATGAGCAAAGGATGTTCTTCCATTTCTCCAGGTCTCTTTTTGTTTCTTGTAGTAATGTTTTGTAATTTTCTTTGAATAGATCCTTTGTGCTTCTAGTTATATTTACTCCCAAATATTTTATCTTGTGATTAGCTATTGTGAAGGGTATTGTTTTTCTCAGCTTCAGCTCTGTATTCTCTTTGTCACTGTAGAGAAATCCAACTGATTTTTGTATGTTGATCTTGTATCCTGCTACTTGGCTGAATTGGCCAACTACGTCCAATAGTTTTCTTGCTGAGCCTTTAGGGTTTTCTAGGTATACTATCATATCATCTGCACAGAGAGATTAATTTACCTCCTCTTTGCCAATTTGGATACCTCTTATTTCCTTCTCTTGTATTATTGCTCTCGCTAAGACTTCCAATACAATATTGAATAAGAGAGGTGAGAGTGGGCATCCTTGCCTAGTTCCTGCTCTCAAAGGGAGTGCCTTTAACCTCTCTCCGTTGAGAACGATGTTGGCTCTTGGCTTTTCATAAATACGTTTTACTATGTTGAAGAAATTCCCCTCTAATCCTATTTTGTTGAGTGTTTTCATGAGGAAAGGGTGTTGGATTTTGTCAAAGGCCTTTCCTGCATCAATTGATAGGACCATGTGGTTCTTTTTCTTTGTTTTGTTAATATGATGAATTACATTGATTGTTTTCCTTGTGTTGAACCACCCTTGCATACCCATTTCCTGAAACAGTTTATGTAGAATTGGTGAAGATTTTCACTTTTGCAAGAAATAATGAAAAGCAAAGCCAGCATTCAGCACTTGGATGATTTTGAATTATTTGACAGGTTAAAAAGAATGTAAATGCTTCCTCACTTATCTAGTGTAAGTTTAAGAAATATGTCAGAGGACGGTACCACTTTGGGATTTTTCAGAAATCCTATCCTCATGGTCTACTACTTGATGGTCTGTCTACTTGACCTTCTAGCTATATTAACTGGAGATTTCCAGGACTTGTGTGTCTCTTTGACTTCATTCACATGAAGTCCATCAGCCAAGCATTCTCTACTTATTTGTTACAAATAACTCACAGTCAACTTTTACATCTGAAATCAAATTATATTTTTCTCTGTCATTGAGCCTTATAACATAGTCTTCAAATAATGAAGGGAAGGAAATTTGGCACAGGACAGTATATTTAGTTTGAGATATTTTCTGTTTTTCTACTAACGAGTTCCTTCCTCTCAGTTTCTAACCTCATAGAAGTGTATAGAAATTATGATTTTAGTTTAAGATTTTATTGTGTAATTACAATGCCTCCAAAGAGAGTTTTGAGAAAGAGTATCATACCTTCCAAGACTTGATTATTCTGATTTGTCTGTGAAGATGCCTCTGATTTTCTTGCTTTTCTCTCCAAAGAGACCTCATTTGTTCCAGAAGCTTTTGCTACAAAAGAAGAATGAATGTGAACTTAGCATGTGAGCTAAGATAGCACTGAAACCTTAGATTAATATATGGAGAGGTGTGTGGAACAAGTAATAAATAAGTGTTGGCGATATCCAAGAAGCTCCTGAATTTTTAATAACTGTGCTGCTGATTTTAGGAGAAGGAAATGTCTTATTGTAATAAGAGCCAAGGTTACACAGTGTACAAAGCATTATGCTGCTATCCAAAGGTCAGCACTTTGAAATCATGCTCTGCTTCATGAAACAATGAAGAATTTTAATTCTGTAAATCTTTAGTCTTGAAATCTCTAAGGACACTTGTTTCTAGATGGTTCTGTGAGTTTGAATCAGTACAATGGCAGGAGCATTTTGGGGTAAAAATTATGTCAGCTGACGAACATTTATAACTGAATTGCATTTCGAATTTTAGTTTTCTAAGGGCAGATCTATGGGTCAGATCTGTAACTAGGATCTGTAGGAGTCGTACTTAACTTGACGGCACCTAACAACAAGAAGAATGGCAAATCTAATTTTCTTGTGTTGTTAGGCTAACATAATAGAGTTCATTGGAATAGGGTGCTGGTGGTTATATGCAGTTCCAGAGGCGAATAACAAGAAATGGAGTGAATAACTTTATTAAACTCAATAGATTGTCATAATTCCAACTACGAGCAATGTCATCGTCATAATCAAAGTGTGATTTTTAAAATGGTAAATGATTTTTATATGATAAATTATTCTTAAATAGTAAATTCTTTTTACCCAATGGGCATAACTTTCCTTCTCTAGTTCCTGGGAGCCGTGATGCCCTAGTGGTAAGAGATGCACTGCCATCCAGAAGGCATGCAGTTTGAATACGCTTGCTGCTCCCTGGAAGGACAGGCACGGTCTTTCTGTGTTATTTAAACTACAACGGTCAGCTATGGGTTAGTTCTGATTCAACGGTACACAACAACAACAACAAAAGTACCTTTATCATCGGACTCAGTAAATAACCTCTATAAATAAAGTCTAAATAAACTATTAATTGTTATCCCATTTCCCCCCCTCCCCCCACCAATATTACTCAGATACGGCATCTCCCCTGGTATAAGTTTTGCTTACCCGGTATTTCTCAGCAGTCCATTCAATGGAACAGTCTAGGTGACTTTTGTGCTCCTTAGAATTACGGCAGGGAAAGCAAAGTGTCTCCCTGAACACTTCGCAGAAAAAGGTTTTTGGTCTCATGTGTATCTCACACATTTGTTGTTCTGAGCTCTGTAAAGAGGAAACCACTGCTCTTCTGGCAAGGAACACCCTTATATTCAAACGAATGTTGTCTTTAACGTTCGTTGAACATGATTTCTTACATTCAGGGCAGCTCAGAGCATTTGAGGCTTCCTCCCAGAAGGTATAGAGACAAGGCCTGCAAAAGTTGTGCCCACATTCGGTGGTGACGGGATCTATGAAATAACTCTTGCAGATGGAGCAGATATAATTTTTCTGGGAAGCGTTGGAATTCATGTTTCTAAGGAGAGAAAAGAAAATGAAGAGAAAATAATTTTTTCATTATTTCCATAAGGAAGAAGAGCTCTGTTGGTGTAGTCTGTAGAAGTTTCTTTGCAAGCACAAAGGCATATAATATAGCCTCTCTAGCAGTTCAAATGTACTAGCAACTTCATGGGTGACAGACAGATGGGCCATCTCCTGGGGAGAATTTCAACAGTAGGTCAGTCACGAATTTGAATTAAATGCACTGTCCAAATCCTCAACAATACTTTAGAGCAAGTGATTAGTGACTTAACACTGAGAGGGTTCTGTTATCTATGATAAAAATAGAATTCTGGGAAATAAAGAGGAGTCTTAATGCTTGTTGACATTTCAAACCTGATACTCCTTATTATGCCAGGAGAAGAAGGGTGGATTGTCTCCTCCCATGGGATTAACAGGCTCTGAAACCCCATGGGAGGGTCAACTATGGGTCGGTTCCAACTCTATAGTAGAGAACAGCAACACTCTTTATTACATAGGTTTCTGCTCCTTAACTAATTCAAAGATGGAAGTTTAACTCATTCAGAGGTATCTCAGAAGAAAACCCAGGAACCTACTAACCAAAAAGCTCTCTATGTAGCAAGACTTACTCAAAACACACATGAAATTACCAAGATTAGTAATCTTATGAACAGAAACGGGTTAAAAAAAAAAGTAATGAAACTATTTCTAGCTATCAAGCCTCACATTAAAAGACAAAGGAAAAAAAACATTTTTAAAGAGAAAACTTGCAGATGTGCTTGTTCCAGGGAGATGCAGTGCTAACCCAAAAAACCAGGATTCTGTTCCACCAGCGACTCTGCAGGAGAAAAATTCTCTCTGCTGGACACCCATTACAGTCTAGGAAACCCAATGGAGGCTCAGCTATGACGTATTTTCCATCAATGAGTAGGAAGTGAAAACTGCGGTAGTTAGTTTTGTGCGAACTATTCTTCAAGCTCAAAAGAAAATGCAAAGTCGTTGTTTGAGTTGGTTTGGACTCAAAAGTAATCTTCCATCGAGATTCTCAGGCTTTACATCCAGGTAGGATGAGATTGTCTGTCCGTCTCCCAAGGTACCACTGGTGGAAGCAGCCAAAGAACTTTGGGAGAATCGCTGCCTTTTCATAACCAGTGTGATACAGACTAT
>NW_006401251.1:0-474 GCF_000299155.1 Elephantulus edwardii
AGTCAAGAGAAGCAAAGAGACATTCAACCCTCCAGATGAAATATTGAAGAACTGAATGGGCAGAAAAATTTGAACTATGCAGGAATTGTTGTTGTTGTTGTTATTGTTATGTGCCATCAAGTTGCTTGCCACGCATAGTGACCCTATGTACAACAGCCCTAAACTCTGCTCTGTCCTGTGCCAATCGCACTGTCTCCAACACTCCCATCCCGATTATCCCAGACACTGAATCAATCCACCTCATAGAGGGCCTTCCCCTCCTGTGCTGTCCCTCCACCATCCCAAACATGATGTCCCTCTCCAAGGACCTGTCCCTCCTTATAACATGTCCAAAGTATGTTAGACGGAGCCTCAGAATCCTTGCCTCCAAGGAGCAGCCTGGTTTAACCTTCTCCTGGATAAATCTGTTTTCTTAGCAGTCCATAGTACCCTCAATACTCTTCTCCAGCATCACAGCTCAAAGACATCAATTCT
>NW_006401251.1:1505-2725 GCF_000299155.1 Elephantulus edwardii
CATGCGCCATGGCTGTGTCCTGTCTCCATACCATGCAGGAAATATTGAAAGAAAATGAAAGAAGAGAGAGATAAAATGAGTATGTCATTGTAAATACATTGCTTGAAATTCAGTAACGTTAAAGGATAACATATAATAAAGAGTCAGTAATATTAAAAGAAGTCTGCAGTTAGTCATTGATGAAAAGAAAGACTTCAGAATAGATGAAATAATAATTAGGGTGTTACAACAAAAGAATCAAATGCTGTGTCTGCTCGCTCATGCATGCCAAGACATTTGGAAGATAACTACTTGGCCACTCAATTGAAAGAGATTTGTATTTATGCTTATTCCAAAATTCTTCAGCAGAACGCTGAAAATACTGTAAAAACAATATCATTGTTTTTGGAAAATGTTGCTGTAGATAATTTAAAATTTATTGCAGTAGTACATTGGCAGAGACTGCCAAAAATTCCAGGTGGAGTCAGAATATCATATGCAATGGAGGGTATCACTCTTAACATCGGGATGAAAATATAAATTACAGAAAGATATTTACCTTTATTGACTACACAAAGGCATTAGCCTGTGCGGATCATAAAAATTTATGGGTAATATTATAAAAAATGAGACGTTTTAAATCCTTATTTAAGCTCATGCAGAACTTACCCACCCATCAACAGAGAGTTCTTCAAACAGAGCAAGGAGATACTGCATGGTTTAAAATCAATAAGGCATTTATCAGTGTGATATCCTTTCACTATATTTACCCACTTGAATGCTAAGAAAGTACTCTGAGAAGACAGTCCATATGGCAAAAATTAGAGGAAGATTTCTTTAACAACCTGAGCTATGCAGATGCTACAGCCTTGCTTACTGATATGAACTAGAACTAATTATACTAAATGACCCAGGAAGCATCAAATGAAGTTGTAAGGAATACACAGTCACTATGCCAAGAAGAGTTGGCTCACATAGAGCCATTTCAGGTAGTAGTATATGAACAAAAATAAACGAAGAAGTTTAACCTGCCCTGGAGGAATTGACAAAAATAAGGCCCAAAGAGTTTATGTAATGTCAATTGACATATTTCAACAAAGAGGAGCAGTCTTGATGTGCTCACAAATTTGTACCAACAAATCTGAAAGACAGCTACATGGTCAACTGACTGGAAGAGATCCATATTTATTCCCATTCAAAAGAAAGGTGACCTGATAAAGTGTGGAAATTATCAAATAATA
>NW_006401251.1:3405-4389 GCF_000299155.1 Elephantulus edwardii
GACTTGGAGAATTTGCTGCAGAATTTCAAGAACTACAGCTTTCACTATGGATTGCATCTCAACATCAAGAAAACTATCTCATCTTGGTTGGTTTCACAATCAGCACCCTTGACACTGGCAGTCAAGAAATCAGAAGACGAGTTGCTTCAGGAAAGTCTGCTATTAAGGACCCCTTCAGAGTGCTAAAGAGCAACAATGTCAGTCTAGAAACTAAGATGTGACTGATCTTGGCCATGGTCTTCTCAAATACTTGCTATGCATCTGAAAACTGAACAATGACTAAGGATAACAGGAGAAGAATTGAAACCTTTGAGTTGCAGAGCTGAAGAAGACTATTGAACATACTGTGGACAGACAAAAGAAAAACAGTTCTGTCCTGGAGAGGGTCAAACCAGGTTATTCCTTTGGGCCAAACATTTTGAATCGCCACCCTCTCACATACTTTCGGCATGTTTCCAGGAGGGATCAGTCTTTGGAGAAGGACATTATTCTTGGAAAGGTAGAGAGAGGGTCAGTGCAAGAGAAGAAGACACTAGATGAAATAGATTGACACAATGACTGTGGCAACAGGGTCACGTGTGTCAGAGACAGTAAGGTTGGCTCAGGATAAGACAAGTTTCAGAGCCATTATTCAAAGAGTTACTGAGTTGTAGTTGACTTATAAAGTCGGCACATAACAACAATAGAGCCCTCAATGTTATTTCTCCCTACCTATTCAGTTTGTATGTTTAGCAAATCTCTCAAAAAAGTGGACTATATGAAGAAAGATGTGGCAACAGGATTTATGGAAGATACATCAACAATCTGTATTATGCAGATGACACAACCTTCTTTGCACAAAGTGAAGAACATTCAAAGAATTTATTGCAGATGATCAAAGTCTACAGCCTTTATGTAAACATATATACATACAGCCTTACATGTCAACACCAAGTAAACAAAAATTCTCACCACTGAAACAATGTTGTCATGTGCTGTTGAGTC
>NW_006401251.1:7979-10600 GCF_000299155.1 Elephantulus edwardii
TAGGGTCACTATGTGTCACAAACAACTAGATGGCACATAACAACAACAACAATAATATGAAGGTTAAGCATCCAGTTCTATATCTAAGTGTGCTCTACTATTCTTAGGGATTGTTACTTCAGAAGTGGATGACCAATATTTCTTCTGAGTTTGTCTTAATCTGGGATCTTGCTTAAGTATAGCATCTTACAGACAAACACTGTGCCCCCAAAACAGGTGACACATAGCAAACATATACGTATCTAAGCTCTTAAGAGTAGAAACATGCGATGGTACAATACAAAAACTAACAGATAAATGGTACCCTTAAGAGCAAAACATCTCTCTCTCTCTTTTTTTTTTTTTTTAAAAAAAAAGGGGAAGGGAAAACAAAACAAAAGGACAAGCAAACATACTACAACTCAAGACTTGACTTTGTTCTTCAGTTCCTTCAGCTTGAGAATTACCAAGCAAGCTCTTCTCTTTTGATTTCCCACTCCAATTCTGCAAATGTTGTGATAACATTTTGATTTGTCTTTATGAGCTGTCCTTTGACATAATTTATTCAGCTGTTTTTAATTATTATTTTAATGATTGTTTATAGCAAAGCTGCGTTTTTATTAATTCATTCATTTTTTTGTTTTTTATAAAATTTTCTTTTATACTGGTTTACTTATTAAGTTTGTATACACTGTTTTTCACACCAGATCTTTCCCCTTTCCTTTACTAACCCCTCCCTCCACCCATCATTTTGTGAGACCTATGATTGAAGCTTCGTCTCACATATTTTAGGCACATGGCCAGGAGAGACTGGTCTTTGGAGAAGGAAATCATGCTTGAAAGCGTAGAGGGACAGAGCAGGAGAGGTAGACCCAGATGAAATAGATTGAGACAGTGACTGGGGCAATGGGGGTTGGTGTGTCAGAATTAGTGAAACTGGCTCAGGACAGGGGGGGTTCAGAGCTGTTTGTATAAAGGGTCACCTCGAGTTGCAGGTGACTCGAAGGCACATAACAAGAACATGATGAAGCTCTCACCCCTCTGTTCCTCCCTCCCTGCCTTGGATCCTCTTACATGTTCAACAATAATGGTCTTATACAGTATTTGTCCTTATGAAATTGAGTTAGTTCATTTAGCATAATGCTCTCCAGTCCCTCCCAATTTAGTTAGTAATTTACAAAATCATTGTTCCTGCAAGCTGCATAGTATTCCATTGTGTGAATGTACCATAATCTCTCAACCCATTCCATGGTGGTTGGACATTTGGGCTGTTTTCATGTTATTGCTATGGTGAATAATGTTACTATGAACATTGATACACAAGTCTCTGTGCCTCAGTTAACATTTTCTCATTGTATATTCCAAGAAGTGGGGTACTTGGACCATATGGAATTTCTATGTTCAGCTTTTTGAAGAAATGCCAAACTACCTTCCAGAGTGCTTATACCATGGTACAATCCCATCAACAATGTATAAAAGTTCCTATCTTGCCACATCCTCTCCAACATTTATTACTTGTTGCCCTACTGAATTTTGCCACTGCTACTGGAGTGGGATGGTATCTCATTATGGTTTTGATTTGCATCTCTCTTATTGGCAGTGATTTGGAGCATTTCTTCACGTGTTTGTTGATCATCCAAATGTTCTCATTTTTACAAAGTATTTCGATGTCTCTTGCCCATTTTGTAATTTTTCTTCAGGAGGCCCAGGAGTATTCTGTAAACTTTTGTTATGAGACTCTCGTCTGAGGTGGTATTGCCAAATGTTTCTTCTCAGTCAGTAGGTTTTCTTCTCACCCTGTTGGGAAAAAAAATTTTGATGAGCACAGAGATTTACTCTTTAGAAGATGCCATTCACCAATTTTATCCTCTTCAGAGTGTGCATTTCTGGCTGTATTTGGCAGTCTCTTTATAGCATAGACAAGGCCTTCTAGGCTTGTTTCCAGTTTGTCTCTTTGGAATTTTTTTGTATTGGGCTGAATTTATTTTTGTGTATGGTGTGAGATGTGGATCCTGTTTCAGCTTTCTGCAGTTAGCACTCTAGTTGACAACACCATTTGTTGAAGAGGTTGTCATTTTCCCCATTTGATAGAATTTATTTCCTTGTCAAATATCAGTTGACAGTAGATAGATGGGTCTATTTATGGATTTTCAATTCTGGTCCATTGGTCTACGTGCCTGTCATTATCCCAGTATCATTCTGTTTTGGTTACTACCGCTGTGTTGTAGGTTTTGAAGTCAGGGAGTGTTATGCCTCCCATTTCATTTTTGTTTTTCAGATGTGCTTTGCTTATTCAGGATCTCTTTCCTCTCCAAATAAACTTAACAACAATTTCCCTTTCAAGCATCTTAAACAATTAATTTGGTATCTGTATTGGGATTGTGTTGAACAAGTAGATTGCTTTTGGTAGAACTGCAATTTTCACAATATTGAACCTTCCTATCCATGAACAGGGAACATTTTACCATTTAGTTAGCTCTTTTATTGTCTTGCAAAAATGTTCTGTAGTTTTCTTTACATAGGTCTCTTGTGTCTGGTTAGGTTCACTCCCAAGTATCTCAATTTGTGGTTGGCTATTGTAAACATTATTGTTTTCTTGGATTTATTCTCTGAATTCTCTTTGTTATTGTAGAGGAATCTTG
>NW_006401252.1:0-1233 GCF_000299155.1 Elephantulus edwardii
AGTATTGCATTAGAGCACCAAGAAGCCAAAGCTAAAGGAAGAAATCAAGAAATTAAAGAATTGAACAGAAAATTTCAAAAGGCAGCTCAGGATGACAGCGCAAGATACTATAATGAGATGTGCAGAGAGCTGGAGTCAGAAAATCAAAAGGGCCGAACTCGCTCAGCATTTCTTAAGCTGAAGGAGTTGAAAAACAAATTCAAGCCACGGGAGGCAAAACTTAAGAATAGTTCGGATAGATAGTTCTGTTGATAGTCCATGGTATACTCAGCATTCTTCACCAACACCACAGTTCAAAGGCATCAGTGCTTCTTCTTACTATCTAAGTGTTTATTAACCGTTGCACTACCAGGGCTCAGTTTTGGGGCATAATGATAACACACAAATGGTTTTCTTCTAAGTTCATGTTTGAGTATCAGGTAAGCAAGTAGTGATGATTACATATTATCGGTGGTCTTTGAAAGCTAAAATTTAGTATTTACAATGTAGTAGACATCATGTCAAACGCTTTACAAGGTGTTTTGTTGTTGTTGTTGTTTGTTTTTTGTCTAGAGACTTGTTTTATTATGCATGGGGGGTTGGTTAGAACCAGCTCTGATTCTGTGTTTTCAGATGGGCCTGCTGCCCCAAGGCCAGGCCAAGAAGCTGTGCCGGGGATAGTGTTGGCTTCTGGTGGGCTACAGGGCTTCCCCATCACCTTGCCAGGTGGCCTGGGCTCCTGGCGTGCTTAGAGGAACAGGTGCTAGAGATGGGCATCTGGGCTGGGCTGCGCTGCCAGCCAGGGTAATCGAGCCAAGAGGTCCTAAGGGAGAGGGTGTGAGAAACAGTCAAGACCCAGGCTGACACCCAAATCTCTTTATTGGGGGGTACCACCCTCACTACACAGCCTTTTCATTGGCGCTGCTTCCTGAATCCTGTGGCTTCATCAGGATCGGCAGCTCCGGCGGGCTGGAGAATGGTTCAATGCGGAGGGCCTCAAATGTGTCATCTGACCGGAAGGCCAGCCCCACTGTGGCCAGAGCCTGAGGTCCTGCTGTCTGACTGGTGAAGCTGCACTCGCCCAGGGTCTTGGCATTCTCCAGGAGCTGGTCGTCCTTGTGCAGACGCTGCTCATCTGGGGGCCGCTTAAGGATGCCCTCGATGATGCGCTTCAGCTCATACACGGTACTCAACTCCTTGGCGTCAGTGAAGATGGTGGTTTTGTGGCGCCGAATCATCAGAAACACGTCCTGG
>NW_006401252.1:1333-10163 GCF_000299155.1 Elephantulus edwardii
CCGGCCCCAAAGTATTTTCTTTTTCTCTCTCTCTCCCTCTCTCATTACCATCAAGTTGGAACTGACTCATAGCTGACCCTCCAGCAGGATTTTAGAGACTGTAAACTGCACAAGAGGAGACTGCCTACCTTTCTCTCAGAGAGCAGTCAGTGGATAAGAACAACTCCTTACCTGCTGGGCCTTCCTAGAGGTCTGTACAGTAGACAAGAAAACGGGCACTTTCTGAGATAAGTGACTTTTCAAAGTCCCACGGGCATTATTAGCCAGTGGTCAGGGCTAACGCCAGGCTCTTCATCACTATCCATCTCTTCCCTTTCAGTCGGCAAATGCATGCAGCCTCCATACTTTGCAGCCCACGTGAACCTGTCAGTGCTTTCTCATAGTCACCATCTTTGCATGCTTCTTTAGTCGCCTCTCAAGAGATTAAATGCTATGCCTGTTTTGCTATCAATTTGAAAGGCCTTCCTTATAACAGGAAAGTTATCTGAATTTTTAATAGTTCAGCTACCACCCAAAATTGTCAAAAAGTATGTCAACTTTGAGGATGCAAGCAGCTGCCTTAAACCAAGAACACGAACACCTGGGTATTGCTGCCCCTAAGGTGATAACTATACCGTTGCCACCACCACTGTGTATGGCATCATCAGCAAGTATCTAGCACCACGCATTATTTTCGTGCAAGGAAACATGACTAGGTGGGCATTCTACAAACATTATCTCTAAACTTCAAGAGGCCAAAAACATAAGAGCCATTATTATCTTTAAAGAGCTAAGAAAAAGCTTATTGTTATCCCTTCAGAACCAACTCATTAATGAACCTCCACTGAATTATCCAAAGTTGTAAATCACACTGGAAGAGACTGTTCATCTTACTCGTGTGGAGTTGCTGGTGGATTTGAACTGCCAGAAAAGGTTGGCAGTTGGTTTAGCAGCACATCTCCCTACAGACTGTACCGCCAGAGCTCCCTTATAAAGCTATATTCAAAACTCAAACTTCAACTCACTGTCACCAGAACCAACTCATAGCTAACCTCTCAGCAGGTTTTCAGAGGCTGTAGGTCACATGGGAGAGAACTATCCTTCATTCTCCTGTTGATCTGTGGAGGACTGAAACTGTCAGCAAGGCATTCATCTTTGGGTTAGCAGGAAAATAACCTGTGTACTAAATTCAGATAAGTTATGAAAGATGGCCTGGATTCCAGATTTTGGCAAAGCACATAATGTTCCATTTTCATCACAAGAAGGTGGACCCTCCGAAATAATATATTTTTTTTTAAAAAAAAAAGCTAAAAATGAAGTTCTGTGTCTGATGTATAACTTGGCACCTCCACAATTTGCGATTATTCTCTGAATTGAAAAGATTCATGTGACTTCCCACACACAGCAGCAAGTTATTACCTGTGCCAACACAAATTTCTTCTTGCCTACTAATTCACCATTCCCTAATCTTCATTTCATGATAACATTAAACAAAAATGCTATTAGGGACTTGGGTTTTAACTTCAACGTAGAACCTTTCCTGGAATCCTAGCATCTAAGGGCGAGAGAGACAGTTAAAGTTATTTTTATGCTGATCAGTTTCTCATCTCTATACTGTAAGAAAGGATCCTGAGACTATTTGTAATAAAAGCATAAACACAATGAGATCAGTTCATTTGCACTAAAGTGCTCCAAAAGCCAGAAAGGCATCCACGTTAGTGCTTGACTAGCATGTGTGAGACAAACAAACTTGACTTAAAAACCAAATGCCAAATGATATAATAAAGGGCCCGAACATCATAAGAATGTAGTCAAGAAACTTTATTTTTACATAATTTTGTACTTAAGTAAATATTAGAAGAATAGTTTAAAGAACCCAGGATTTACTAATAATACAATTTGCTGTCTTTGCTTTATTATTTGTTCTTTTTTACAGGAACCATGAGATAATTTTGCTGCCATCTCGCCTCTTTACCTGCAAACATTTCAGTATACTGATTTCCTAAGAACAGGGGCTTTCAGAATACCGAAATCTTTGACTAAAACATGAAGTTAATAAAAAACACCATCAAGGTAAAGAAAAAAAAATACATTAGCTATTAACACAAGCGAATAAATACACTTTGCCTTCACAAGACAACATGTTTTTACCTGAAAAGATACGGTTTGTTTGGTTTGAGGTTTGGGGGTTTTGCCTCTTTTGGACACTGCTGTATTCTTAGACCATAGTATAGTGTTGGGGAGCTCTGGTAGCTTTTAGTAAGGAACTGTGCTTCCAAACCAAAGGTATGTGCTCCCGAAGCAGCAGTTCAAGTCTACTAATCTCTTGTGTGATTTACAGCCTCTGAAAATCCTCTTGGAGGGTCAGTTTCAACTCAATGGTACACACCAATAGCAATAAGCCTAATGCCTGGAATCATATAGCAGGTGCTCAATAAATACCTCAGTAAGTTAATTTCTTAAATATATATATGTTGTTGTTGTTGATTGCCATTGAGTTAAACATGACTCATAGCAACCCTATGAACAAAAGACCTGAAGCCTTTCTATAACTATCATTGTTTCTCAAAGTTCAAGGAGTTTCCAGAGGCATGTTTTTTAGGAAGTGGATGCCACTCCTGCTTAAAATATATATACATAATTATACTTAGTAATGAATGTTTCATGGAACCCCACTGCACAATGATTGAACACTCATCTGCTACTAAAAGGCTGAAACTTCAAACCCATCACTGTTCTGTTGGAGAAGAGACCTCTTGGCCTGCTCCAGTCAAGATGACAACTGTGGGAAGCCCATGAGCAGGTCGGCTCTGACCTGCACGGTTCTCACGGGTTGGAACTGACTTGCCAACACCACAGCAAGTGCTTCAGTGTGCATTTTTCAAAGTTACTTTCTTAATATGATGTCATGAAATGTTATCAACTGCATTTTTAAACAAGGTTTTTATAAAATAAAGGGAGTTTGATGACAGTAAAGTATTTAGTCATTTCTTTATTGCTTATTATTTGTATTTCACTACTTACAGAGGAATGACCTTCAGTTAGAAAGAATGACTAGAATTGCCTTTGTAAGACAAGATAAAGCAGATGTTGACGCAGCATCACCTGTGGCTTGCTCAGCCCCTCGGGTGCCATCCATGGACCTGCCCTCTGGTCACAGATAGCGATTTCTGATATACTCGCGGTACATGGAGGTGTCTTCCTTCCCGAGGGGTTGCATGATGCCTTTGCTGGCCTGGATGTGGGCATGGAAGATCTCTGTGGATTTTCTGTCAACTCTTGGAGGCTGCACTTCATAGATGTTGTCTTGAGAAAAGGCTGAGATGGGTGTTCTATAAAACATGAAAGAGAGATCTTTGTTAAAGAAAATGAAGCAAGGGCCCACAGGAGGCGTCGGTCGTCGGAAGAGTGGTGCTGCTGCTGACCTGGACGAGGCATGAGTGGTATGAGGAGAGGTCAGAGTGCCCTCCTGGCTGGTCTTGTCCTTGGCCTGTGGATGGGGCTGGATACAAGCATAGACCAGGCAGCCCCTGTTCCTCTGTCTCCACACCCTGTCCTCACCTGCTCTTGTGCCCTTGTTTGTCCCCCCTCACTTGACTGGAGCAACTTTATGCAGGGACTGTACCAACTTTTTCCTGATTTTCCTTGGCACATGGTATGTGCGCAATGGTTTCTAAAGGAAAATTTAGCAGGAACCAGTGAGGTAGGGGTAACACATAAATTAGGTCTGTTTTGAGGCGGAAGTAAGTTTCTTTTCTATATTTACTTTGCACAGTGAATGGCATGCCTGCCTTAGCCAAGTTGCTGTGGAGGTGATTGTGACCCATGGTGACAATATGCATGTCAGAGGAGAACTGTGCTGCTTAGGGTTTTCAGCGGCTTTGCATTTTGGAAATAGACTGCCAAGCCTTTCTTCTTAGGCACCTCTGGATGGACTTGAGCCTCTGATCTTCCAGTTAGCAGTTGTGTGTGCTCTCTTTGAGCCACCAGGAGCTCCTTGGCATAGGATAAATGCCCAGTGAGTGTGAACTACTACTAACAATTGTGTATCATTGAGTCAGCTCTGACTCACGGGTGTGTCCATGTGTGTCATAAAGCAGTGCTGTCCCGGAGGGTTTGCCTGTATTCCTTTTAGAGGAGATGGCCAGGTCTCTTCTTCAGAGTCGCTGGGTGGTTCTGACAGCTAACCTTCACTTAAGTACTGTACCACCAGGACTCGCTGTTAACATTACAGGTGCATAATCTCTGAAATAAAAAGTTTTAACAGCTTGAAGCTATTTTGTTGGCAAACAGACCCAAATGAAACTTAGTGGCATATCTTAATCTGACAGCACTCATTCCATCTCATGTGAATAAGAATGTTTATTATCAGACATGGCCTCAGATCATTCCGGAGATGTTATTATTATAAGGTGTATGTGCCAAAAACCACTGTGAATTCTGAAACACATTTGGACCTTAGGTTTGTGGATGAACGATTGTGAGTGTGAAATGGGCAGCTTCTCTCCTTCCCAAGATGATGTGAAAAGGAAGCATCAAAAAATTACTCTACTCAAAGGTGTCCCTCTAGTCCCTATCTGCCTGTTAGGTTTACCAGATTACCTAAGTCTGTACCCAACCCTTTAGTGAAAGTGCTGTGTCTGGAAAGGCCTTTTCAAAATGCAGCACTGTGTCTGACATGCCCTCTACGCATCACAGTATGAGCACCCACTAGTTTTACACCCTCAGTGATGAGTCAATCCTCGAGTCAGGTTTGATGTGGGGAGAGAGTGCATGCTGATTACATGTGCCCAGGAAGGTCAGGAAGGAGCCACTGGGAGAGGATCATGGTAAAACAAAAAGATTCTGTGACGGATTATGGCTACAACACCAGCATACTCCCAGGGGTGGTCTTTGAGGAGAGGAGTGTGGCTCTTCATACCAACACATGCAAATCACAAAGTAGAGAAAAGCCAATGAGCTTCATCTGCTGGGCTGGGACCAACCTGGAATCAAGAGAACCAACTGTGTGTGTGGTCTAGAGCCCGAGGAGATTCTCTGAGGTCACATGCCGAACTGGACTTCTCGATCGAGTCACATACAGATGATCTGTTCCTGGAATGTCAGTCTTTCTGGGCTGTGTAGCAGTGTAAAAGAATGTTCCCAATACCCTCTCCAAAAAGGATCTCTCTTCACAGGATATGTACAGCTAAACACGGGTTTTTCCAGAAAAAGTCAAGGAAGTTAGTGCACTGTCTTTCGTCTTTATCTGAGATATCAATGTGCCAAAGTAAAACAAAATGCAACTGGAGGTAAACAGAATGTTCTTCTGGAAGTTAACGCATCTTGAAACAATAGATGTCAACTCAAATTTGGTATGTAACTTATGAAATACTCCCATGATTTCAAAGCAATTTAATAATTTCACATACTCTTATAATTTGTCCTTACTTCAGTAAACAGAAACCAATTGTAAAGGGATTAATAAACATTTCTTAAAAACTAAAGATGAAAGGGAGTAAAAATCTTGAGATGTCTGGATCTAATTTGTACATCATCCTGAAAGGAGCTCTTATCTTCGAAATACAAAAGTCTCAGTTAGTCTAATGTCTGCAGCTAACACATTATAATGGTGTATGGCTGAGATAATTAATAGATGAGCCTTTCTTCTTGATTCTCCCTAACAAAAACATAGCAACCTGCAGTCATTTACAGAATCCAAAGTGAAATGCTAGAATTCTTTAATGGTGGATAATATTTAGGGTTGAGCCATTTTAACCTGCACCTTTGAAAAGGAGGCTCCATTAGTGATTTTATGGATTACTCCCAAAAGCATCAGCGATGACAGCACCAGGCACAGCACTCCTTCTGAGTTCTTTATATTTAACCACATTGTCAACACCTACCTACCGCCTTCCCCTGCTTGAAGTTTTTTACATACATTATCTTATTTGATCTTCACATCTGTCCTGGTGGCAGGAAGCAAGGGGATGATAGCCTCCATTTTACAGATTAGATATTGAAAGTCAATTTGTAAAATAGGGCTAAAATCTCAGTTCTGTCTTTGAAGCCAGGCCTTTGCATGGAACCCTGTGAAGGAAAATGCTGTGCAATAGGCATCACAACAACCACAGTACCTGGGACCTAAGCCCTAATTCTCAGCTGTGAAAAAGAGATTAGTAAATCAACAAGTCATCTTCTATCTCTCTTGGCTACAATTATAGGAACCTCAGTGGAACACACACCAGGGGACTGTGAGAGGTAACAGACTACCAACTCAGTGGGTCAGAAAAATTACAAATGGAACCATAGGCCACCCATGTCGCCTAGCACCTGTAATCAAATACGAGTCCTAACTTACTTCTCAGTCAACTAATTCACTAACATGTGGGATAAAGGGAAATAATGATCATAAACACCCTAAATATAAAACACCAAACATCAGACTAAATAACAGGCAGAGTTAGGGCTCCAATATCACCACACTGTTGCTGTTGCTGTTGTTATTGTTATCAAGTCACCTGCTACCCATAGCAACCTTATGTACAACAGCTCTGAAGCCTGCCTTGTCCTGAGCCAGTCTCACTATTTCCAACACACCTACCCCAATTTCCCCAGTTACTGTATCAATCTATCTCATCCGGATCTTCCTCTCCTGTGTTGTCCCTCCAGCCTTCAAAGCATGATGTCCTTCTCCAAGGGTCAGTCCCTTCTGGCCACATGCCCAACGTATGTGAGACAGAGCTTCAAAATCCTAGCCTCCAAGGAGAAACGTGGTTTCACTCTCCAGACCTATTTGTTTTCTTGGTAGTCCATGGTATGCTCAAGACTCTTCTCTAGCACCACAATTTGAATGCATCAATTTTTCTATCATCCTTAGTCTTTGATCAGCTCTCTGATGCACACTAAGTAACTGTGAAGACCATGGCCTGAATTTGGCACACCTTAGTCTCTAGATTGATATCGTTGCTTTTTAGTACTCTAAAGAAGTCCCTGATGGCATATTTTCCCAGGGCACTTAGTCCTTCTGATTTCCTGACTGCTGTTGATTGTGGAGCCAAGCAAGCTGTAATTGTTAACAACCAAATCTCCTTTCCATCTGTCATGGTACTGACAATTGGTCCAGTGGTGAAAATCTTTTTCTTCTTGATGTTGAGCTTTAATTCATATTGAAGACTACAGTCCTTGACCTTCTTCAGCAAGTGCTTCAGGTCCTCCTCAGTTTCAGCAAGCAAGGTTGTGTCATCTGCATAACATAGGTTGTTGAGTCTTCCTCAAATCCTGATGCCACATTCCTCCTCATAAAGCCCAGCTTCCTGAATGATGGGTTCTATATATAGATTGAAAAGGTATGGAGACAGGATGCATCCCTGACACACTCCTTTCCTACTTTTGAATCATCACACTATGGTTTCAAAAAGGATCCAAGATGGTTCAAAGGTTAAGCATTCAATTGGTAATGGAAATATCTGATCATACAACTAGCGAGTGTTTCTACTTGTTTTTCTCTATTGTTCAAAGGGTTTTCAGAGGCCTGTAATTTCAAAAATGGGTGGACAATCTTGCTTCCTACTCTATAATAATCTGGGAGCTCTGCTGAAACTTATCTACTACAGATGACCTTTCTGGCATTTGATACACCAGTGGAATAGCTTCTAGTATCACAGCAACTCACAAGTTACCCCAGTACAGCAAACTGACAGACCACTACTATGCTAATAACAGTAAATGATAAAAAAGCAGGTATATACATATGTAAGATAGAAAATAATTAGCAATATTAGCTGAGGAGCATTTTGAAGATTAAGGGGTGCCTGATTCAGTCTTTGAAATCACTTGCAATGCATTTGAGAGCTGGACAATGAACAAGGATGACAGAAGAACTGATGTTTTTGAGCTGTGGTGTTGGAGTAGAATACAGAATATCCTATAGATGGACAAAAGAACAGATATGTCTTAGAGAAAGTGAAGCCAGCATGTTCCTTGAAGGCAAAGATAACAAAGCTTTGACTCACATACTTTGGGAATGTTGTTAGGAGAGGCTATTCCTTAGAAAGTGACATCATACTCAGAATAGTGTAATGTCAGCACAAGAGAGGAAGACCCTCGAACAGTTGGATGCACACAGTGATTGCTGCAATAGACTCACTATGTTAAACATTATGAGGATGAAACAGGATATAGGACAAGATTCAGATTTGTTGTTCATAGTGCTGTTCTTGAGGTACTTACTAACAATAACTAGCCACTATAGGGAGAAAGATCTGGCAATTTGCTCCCCTAAACATTACTGTCTAGGAAACTCTATATCACATTTCTAATCTGTCATGTGTCATTATCAGTCTAAATCCATGAGAAAATAATAACTGAGGCTTAAATGGAGTCTTGTACACCAATGTTCACAGTAGTGCTATTCACCATCGCAAGAACATGGAAACAGCCCAGATGTCCAACCACAAACAAATGGATTGAGAAGTTGTGGTACATTCATACAATGGAATACTACGCAGCACACAGGAGTAATGATTTTGTAAATTATTACCTAGCTTGGGAGGGACTGAAGAGCATTATACTGAGTGAACCCAGTCCCACAACGACAAATACTGTATAAAATTATTATTGTAGAATGAGTATGAGGATCCAAGAAGGCGGAGGGTGGAAGCAGAGAGGTGACGATGGGTGGGGGGCAGGTGGTGGTGGTTTTAACTAGAGGTCTACACCATTTGATAGGTGGGAGGGGTGAAGGAAATGGGAAAAATCTTGTGTAAAAAACAATGTACTAGGAATTTATAAATAATCTGCATAAAATAAAAAAAAACCATAACCCTTAACCAGAAAAAAACAACAACAACATACCAACAACAACATGGGT
>NW_006401253.1:0-2690 GCF_000299155.1 Elephantulus edwardii
CCATCCCTTCTGGATCCTTATAATCATTCTACAATAATGGTCTTATACAATATTTATCCTTGTGGGACTGAGTTAGTTAACTTAGCATAATGGTTTCCAGTCCCTCCCAAGTTAGGTAATAATTTACAAAGTTATCACTCCTGCATGCTGCATAGTATTCCATTGTGAGAATGAACCATCATTTCTCAACCCATTCATATGTGGTTAGACATTTGGGCTGTTTCCATGTTCTTGCGATGGTGAATAATGCCGCTTTGAACATTCGTGTACAAATCTTAGTTTGTGCCTCAGTTCTCATATTCTCAAGTTATATTCAGAGTAGTAGAATAGCTGGGTCATATGGAATTTCTATGGTCAGCTTTTTGAGGAAGTGCCTTCCAGAATGGTTGCACCATTTTACAATCCCACCAACAATGTATAAGGGTTCCTTTCTTGCCACATCCTCTCCAGCATCTATTAATTGCTGTCCTGTTAAACTTTTTTCCCCCCTGTTAAATTTTGCCACTCTTACTGGAGTGAGAAAGTACCTCATTGTGGTTTTGATTTGCATCTCTCTTATTGTCAGTGATTTGGAGCATTTCTTCATGTGTCTGTTTGCCATTTGAAAAGCATCCTCTGTGAAAATTTTTTCCATGTCTTTTGCCCATTTTGCAATTGGGTTATAAATCTTTTTCTTATGGAGGCCCAGGAGTATTCTGTAAACTTTTGTTATAAGAGTCTTGTTTGAGATGGTATTACCAAATGTTTGTTCCCAGTCTGTAGGTTTTCTTTTCATCCTATTGGAAAAAATTTTTGATGTGCCAGATAAGCAAAGAAATAGTGAAACTGTTGCTATATGAAGATGAAATGATAGTATACACAGAAAACCTCAGTGACTCAACAACAAAACTGTTTAGAATTAATAGGCAAATTTAGTAGAGTGGCAGGATATAAGATCAATATCCAAAAATCAATAGGATTCTTCAACAGTAACAAAGATAACTCAGAAACAGAAATGTAGAAAGCAACACCATTTACAATAGCTAACCACAAATTCAGATACTTGGGAGTGAGTGTAAGTAGAGATATAAGAGGCATATACAAAGAAAACTACAGATAATCTCTGAAAGACACAATAAAATACCTAAAGAAATGGAAAAAATGTGCCATATTCATGGATAGGAAGACTCAATATGGTGAAAATGACAATCCTACCAAAAGCAATCTACAAGTTCAATGCAATCCCAATCCAGGTACCAAATTCATTTTTCAAGGAGATTGAAAGGGAAAGTATTACATTTATTTGGAGAGAAAAGAGACCCAAATAAGCAAAACACTTCTAATAAAAAAATGAGGTTGGAGGCATATCACTCCCTGACTTCAAAACCTACTATTCAGCGGTGGTAACCAAAACAGCATGGTACTGGTACAATGACAGGTACATCAACCAAAGGAATAGAATTGAGAAGCCAGAAATAGAACCAGCTATCTACGGTCAATTGATACTCAACAAGGAAACTGAAGCTATCAAATGGGGAACTATTAACCTCTTCAAAAAATGGAGCTGGGAAAATTGGACTTCTACCTGTAGAAAGCTGAAACAGGATCTGCATCTCACACCATGCGCACAAATCAATTCAAGGTAGATCAGAGACCTGAGAGTAAAGCCCCAAACCATAACATTCTTAAGAAACAAACTGGGATTAAACTTAGAAGCACTAGCCCAAGATATAAAGAGACTGCCATATACAAACAGAAATGCACAATCTAAAGAGGATAAAATTGATACGTGGGACCTTTGAAGGATTAAATCCCCAATGGATTTTTGAGACTGTCAATCAAAAGCGATGAGATTGCTTATTTTGTGAGAAGCTGCTAATAAATTTGAACTCCCAAAGAGCCCTCACCTTTTGGTTAGCAGTGCAAGTTTCTAAGGAGAATCAATATGGAGAATTCAAGCTACTAGGCTCTGGTGGCTTAGTGGTAAGGAGCTGTGCTGTCAACCCCAAAGCGTACAATTCAAATCTAACAACTGACTCACAGGAGAATGATAAATAATATCATCCCATGCAATTTACTGGTTCTCAGAACCCTCTTTAGAGTTATCTATGAATTGATTTCAACTCCATCATACATAACAACAACCACATTAAGAAAAAAAAATTAGTATTTCATTATACTGGTGGTGGTGAGGAAAGTGGTCTTATTGAAAAGGCGAGATTTAAGTGAAAGCCATGATATTGTACTGCTAACCAAATGTTCAGTGGTTGCTGTGTTGTAGGAAATGTATCAATCTCCTCCCATCAAGATTTGTAGCTTCAGAAAAAAATGACATTTACAAAAATGACTAGATAACAGTGGGTTTGAGTTTTGGTATACCTCTTGGGAGAAGAGGGATAAAATGTAGTTAGCATACATAGCATGAGTTATGTGAATATGTTTATGACATGTGAAGTTTAGAAGCAGCCTCATTATAAGTCCATGTTGTTAAATGTGAGTAATGTAGCAGTTGTCAGAACAGAGCAGGGAGACACTGGATGGTTCAAAATCAATAAATGGGTCCATCAGGGATATATTTTGTCTCCATACCTTTTCAATCTGTATGCAGAACAGATCATCCAAGACGCTGGGCTGTACGAGGAGGAATGTGGCATCAGGATTGGTGGAAGACTTGTCAACAACCTACGTTATGCAGATGACACAACCCTGCT
>NW_006401253.1:3125-10168 GCF_000299155.1 Elephantulus edwardii
CAAGGATTCTTAAGCTTCGTCTGATATACTTTGGGCATATTGCAAGGAGGGACTGGTCCTTGGAGAGGGACATCATGTTTGGGAGAGTGGAGGGATGGCGCAGGAGAGGAAGACCCTCGATGAGATGAATCGATTCTGTGAGTGGAATGGTGGGAATGAATCTGTTTGAGACAGCGAGATTGGCACAGGATAGACTGGTGTTTAGGGTTCTTCTACATAGGGTTGCTATGAGTTGCAAATGACTTGATGGCACATAACAACAACAACAACAACAACTATGTATTTCAACTCATAGAGCCTTCACACAACTAAAGAGAATTGTTTTCTTTGCTTTACTCTTTGTGAGAAGAAAATTTCCAGGCATATTTCCTATAGAGCTGCTGTTGTAGTTCAAAACACCAATCTTTCATTATTTGTTGAGCAATTAACAATTACATCACCATGGGTCTTGCATAATCTACACAGAACAAAATTTCATTTTATGAAATGTTAATTAAAATAAAATAGCATATAAGAAATATAGTGTAAGTATGATTACTTTCCGTTTCCACTATTCTCAAGTTCTGTGTGAGAAAGATAAATGAATCTATTTTCAATATATGCGACCAGTAATTATTTTTTCTTTTCTATGTATTTTCTTATATGTGCTGTAGACGTCTTAGTATTTGTGTAAGGTAGTATCAAGTAATTTTAGATAGAAAAAAGAAGTTGTAGTTACATTATAGGACAGACTCATTTTCTGCTTCTCAAAAAGGTTCCAATCTAGTGGGGAAGACTATAGTCAAATATTCTCAAAATGGTCTAACTACAGATTGATATCAGTGTACTGAGGAAAAGAGGAAGCATATGAAATCATAGCTAAATAGAGAAAATTCCACAAAGATAGATAAAACTCTCCTGAAGATAGATTTTCCTTAAAATATTTGGAGCAGTTATTCAATATGCAGATAAGAACTGTGTTGTACTTGTTGATAGATGCTGTAAAGTCAAATCTAACTTTTAATGATACTATGTAGGGGAAAAAAATGAAATCATCTTTAGTTGTATGCTATCCTAACAGGTACTTCTATGTTTAAACCAATTGTTGCATACACTATGTCAGTAAATCTTGTTGAATATCTTCCTGTTCATCACTGATCCTCTACTCTTCCATGGAGTTTTATGACTCAGTTGTAAAGTGCTAAGTTACTAATCAAAACGTCAGTGGTTTGAAATCACCAATTACTCTGCGGTAGAAAGATAGAGCAATCTACTCCTGCAAAGATATATAGCCTTGTAATGTTTGTTTTAGTTCTACTCAGTCCTGTAGAATAACTATGAATTAAAAATTATTTGATGGTAAGGAGTTTGCTACTTTACCAACCATGCTATCCTTCTTTGGGGGTTGTTTCCTCTTGATAACATGTCTAGATAGTAAAACAAACTCTTGCTTCTCTTGCTTACTTGCTTCTAAAAATCCATTCTTATTTGTTCATTCTTCTGTCAGTCCACATTTTATACAGTGTTCTTCACCAGCAACATAATTCAAAGGCATTAGTTCTTCAGTTTTACTTCTTCATTTTCCAGCTTTCAGAGACATATGAGGTTAGACTTTTAAAATGGTAATTTCAGAGGTAAGCATGACCCATTAAAAAGCATCATGGCTTGCTTTGTGTACTAAGAGAGTTATCTTGTTATTGTACAGGGAATAAGCGAGTGATAGTTGATGATGCTAAACAAGCAAATGTTGTTGTTGTTGGTGTGTGCTGTCAAATCAGAACTGACCCATAGCTGACCCTTTAGCGGATTTTTAGAAGCAATAAATCACATGGAGTAGACTTTCCACTCTTCTCCTGTGGAGTAGCTAATGCATTTAAACGGCTTAGCTTTGTGTTGGCAATACATTTCCTTAGCCCAAAGCCATAACAAATTAATGTAAGCATTTTTGGGTTTTATTTAATAGCTATGCATAGCCACCAAAGGATGAATGTGGAGGGTAAAATTGTCATGACTAAATCTGGATTTTACATTGATGTGTTCGTTGTAGTGCAATGAGTGTTTTGGAGAGCTTGATAGGTTGTGTGTGGAGAAACCAATGATTCACAATGGAGAAACCAGCAGTATATAAACCACAGTAGTGGTGATGAGATTTAGAAAAAGAGATGACAGATTTTTAGGAGGAAAAAATTGAAAAAATTCTGTATTTTTTAACAAAGAAAGGGATGGATTTAAAATTATCTCAGGTCTTTGGCCTATGAAGTGGGATAAATAGCCCTCTTATGTAGGATTGCCTTCAGCTGACATTTGTTACTGTGATCAACTAAAATATAAAATTTAAGTTAAGCCAATGGGGTCAAATATAGTCTGACTAATGGAGATCTTTGTGACCAGAGTAGAACTGGGTTTGTTAGTGTCAAGATTGTGGCTTTTTGAAAGCAGACTAGCTATTCTTTCTTCCCAGATGCCTCTGAGTTGGTTTAAACTACTGGTTACATATATTAGTCAAGTACTTAACCAATGTGACTTATTTAATTCTATAATTAGACCATCAGAAATACAAGCTGAGTTTAGAAAAGGCCATGGCACTAGAGACATTATCACCAATGTCAGATGGATCTTTGTAGAAAGTCCAGAGTACAAAAAGGATAGGATATCTATCTGAGTTTCATTGACTATGCAAAGTCATTTGACTATGTTGATCACAGCAAATTGTGGTTAACCTTGAGGAAAATGGGAATCCCAGAACACTTGCTTATGCTTATGTGAAACCTATCCTTGGACCAGGAAGCAGTCCTCAGAACAGAACAGGAAAACACTGCATGTTCAAAAATCATGAAGGGAGTGCATTAAGGATGCGTTCTGTCTCTGTACCTTCTCAGTCTATATACAGAACAGATCATTTGGGAAGCTGGGCTTTATATGGAGAATTGTGGCATCAAGATTGGAGGAAGACTCAGCAACAACTTAGGCTTGCAGATGACACAACTTTGCTTCTGTAACTGAGGTGGACCTGAACCACTTGCTGCAGAAGGTCAAGGACTGCAGTCTTCAATATGGATTGAAGCTTAATATCAAGAAGACAAAGATTCTCACCACTGGGCCAATTGACAGCACCATGATGGATGGAGAAGAGATTAAGGTTGTCAACAGTTACAGCTTGCTCTGTTCCACAATCAACATACTTGGCACCAGAAGCCAGGAAATCAAAAGATGAATTGCATTAGGTAAATCTGCTATCAGGAATCTTTTCAGAGTACTGAGAAGCAATGTCCGTCTAGAGACTAAGGTATGCCTGATCCAATCCATGGTCTTCATAATTGCTTGCTATACATCAGAGAGCTGGATCATGACTAAAGATGATAGAAGAAGAATTGATGCCTTTGAGTTGTGTGGTGGAGTTTCTCCTTAGAAGCTAGAATTTTGAAGCTCTGTCTCATATACTTTGGGCAGGTATCCAGGAGGAACCAATCCTTGAAAAAGGACATGATGCTCGGAAAGTGGAGGGACAGTTTAGGAGAGGAAGACCCTGGATGAGATGCATTGATACAGTAACTAGGGCAATGGTATCAGAGTCATTAAGATTGGCTCAGGACAGTGCAGGTTTCAGAGTTATTGTAAATAGGGTCACTGTGAATCGCAGGCAACTTAACAGCACATAACAATAACAACAAGATTTTCTAAGTCATTGATTGTTAATGATAGTTGGGCTACTTAATGTATGTGGCTATTTCTAATAAGTGTGAGATAAATGTTCAACTTCAACTGAAAGAATTGGGAAATTGTGGTACATTCATATGACTAAACACTATGCAGGACTCAGGAGCAATGATTTTGAAAAATACTGTATAACATGAGAGAGACTTAAGAGCATTAGACTGAGTGAACTAACTCAGTCTCAATGATATATACAACATAAGATCATTATTGTAAAAATAGAAGGATAGTTAGTAAAATATTTATGAAGGTCCAGTGGAGGAGGAGGAAGGAGCAAGAGTTCTAAGAGTAGGCAGGGAAGAAATAATGGGGTTTCAGAATTTGGTGGGAGGAGAGAGGGAGTAAAGGAAATGGGAAAGATTCAGTGAGTATCTGAAAATTCACCGGAGGATCAGTAGTAATTCTTATGATTCTATTAAAACTCAAGGGTAATGAAAGAGAGAGAAAGAGAGAGAGAGAGAGAGAGAGAGAGAACTATTATATTAAGCAGGAGAAAGACGGGCAAACTCCTACTGTGTGATTTATTAAAAAAATTCAGAAAACTAAATACAATAGAAGTTAATGTGGTAGGATGGACTTCTTTTGAATTGGTACTAAAACAATTAAAAATTATACCACTGATTTTGACTGGAGTAAGGAAGGGTACATTAGAATATTTCATAAAATATCAGTCAGGGTGAAACACAACCCAAATAAATTTTCTGGTCAGCCACTGATGAGCTTGGAGTAATGCAGCAAAACATGTTTACTAATATTCTGCCCTATTATAATGTCAATAGGAGCACTGATGGCCTAGTGGTAAGGATCTGTGCTGCAATCCCAAAAATATGCTGTTTGAATCCACCAGTTGCTATGTGGGAGAAAGATAGTCTATCTTTCCTGTTTTATTAAAGTGCCTCTGAAAACCCACTGGAGAGTCAGCAATGGGTCAGTTCTTACTCCACAGTACTCAACAATAACAAATTATAGTGTAGAGAACTTTAATAGTCTAATTACTTTCTTTACTAAAAAATAATGTTATCACTTAAATGTAGAATAGAGTGGAATAGAAATATCTTCTCATTTTCTCTCCTTGAAAAATGTACTAGAGTGGGTAGATATGAAACCTGTATTAAATTGTAGTTGGAAATAGATAGATGTGGTGTTAGCTTTTTTAAGCCATTATAGTTAGCCCTCTTTGGTCTCCAACTACCTAGCTGCAGACACTTGGTCTTGCAAATAAGCATGGTCTTACAAGTCATTAACAGCTGTGGACTAGGATGACACACAAGTCAGCAAGACTCAAAGAAAGACTTGTGGCAAGACTTGAGTGGGACTGGAGCATATCCTATTAGCAAGATTCTAGTGATGGTGTTGGAGAGACTGTGACATTGTTGTGGAAAAACTGTGGCAAAGTGTAAGCAGAAAAGCCCTGAAATAAAGGCCAAAATTAAAGGGGTTTGCTATTCTTGTCAGATGCTTGAAGGAGAAGCTGTCGTAACTTGTTGGATGGTTGTTTGCTTGGAGGCAAACCTTGCTATATAATTTGGATTTGACTGCTGAATGGAAATCAGAATCTGGACTAATTGAGAAATTGTACTTTGGAAGTTGGCTAAAATGTGGACTTGTTTTGGGTAATATTCATTTCCTCTTCCACTCTCTGCCTTCCCTAATGAACCCCACTGTGCTACTACAACTGTGAGCCTGTGAGTCAGCAATGGATAAGTAAACCTCTTGTTGTTAGTGTGGCTCTGGAGGCATCATGGGGATGGGCTAAGGGCTCTTTATCTGCTTTCTGCTCTGGGGCAATGACGGGAGACACTTATGACCCTCGATGGCCTCTTTTCTCATCTTTAAACAGGAGGACAAATCAGATCATTCATCAAAATAATTTACTGTTTAAAAGCAAATGATGGAGTGGGCAAGGGGACCACCAAATATCAACTACCGTCTCTATCCTGAGTTCAGTAAATGGCAATTACGAATGATGGAAAAGGATTGAAAAGGGCCATACCCCAGACAGGGAACTCTGACCCTCAGAAATCAGGGAGGAAATCAGTATCTGATTCATCAGATGAGTAAGCATGGCAATTACCCTTTTAAACTGGGATGACAGGCATTAACTCATCTCTAATGACCATTGAACTTGCAAATCCCCAAGTAAAATGCTGGAAGTATGTGAGAGATGAGGGCAAGCAGAAAGAGTTCATTTCCAATAGTGGAAAACTTTCCAAAATTGTGTGTGTGTGTTTTTTTTTTAACAGTGATGCTCATAAGAGACCAACCGAGGAGAAATGGGCCACATATCCATACTCCCACTGCTGCTAGGTTGCCATGGAAAGATGCCCTCTACATAGATTGCCAAATAAAATGTACCCAAACGAGCAAATAAAATTTAAATCTACCTCATCATCCATAAAGGAATAATACAAAAAGGGCAATGACTTTTTCAAACAACAGCACAGCTTTTATTTTAGATCATATTTGACAATGTGATTGTAGATAAGGGTAATGAGCATCTGGGCTGAGCTTGATGGAATCGATCTGCATTGGGATGGCCATGTCCAGTGTGTGTTATTAGTTAAGGCTGAGTAACTCATATGTGAGAAATCCCCTGCTGCTAAACTGCAATGTGTCTGCTTGTCTTAGATCTCTTTTTTTCTTAAGTGGGAAATTCTGAAATGAAAACTTACATGATGGAAGTTTGTTGGGAACACACCTTTAAGAAGAGGATTCTTTGGGTGGTGGAAATGGATAAGCACTCCACTAGTAACCAAAAGGTTGGAGGTGCTAATGCACCAGAAGTTTCTCAGTTGAACAGTTTAGTGATCGACCTTCTGAAAGATCACAGCCATTGAAAACACTAAGGAGTACTGTGCTCCCTTGACACTCATGGGAGTACCAAGAGTGAGAAGCAACTAAAAGAAACTGATACTGGTACCCTGAAAAGTAATAATTGATAGGAAATAAACGGTGCTTATTTTAGCAAACATAAAAGTTGAACTACAATGCAGCCTTAACAAAAGGCCTCATCTGATACCAGGGGATATTTTTGATCCAAAATGCCACAATATTTTCCGACAAAGAGACAAGTACTATTGCAGACAGGATACTGCTATGCAAGGGATTATTATTTTTTTATTTTATTTTATTATTTTTGTGTGAGTGTACCATCAAATCAGATCTGACTGGTACAGGAGGAGATTGTCCCTCCTTCCCTGGAAGAGCATCTGGTGGATTCAAACCATGCGCCTCTGGGATTGTAGTTGCAGCTCCTTACCACTAGGCCATCAGAGCTCCCCTAGGCAAGGAATTATTTGGACATTCAATAGAATGTAATTTAATTTGGGAATTAATTAATTAATTTAATT
>NW_006401254.1:0-825 GCF_000299155.1 Elephantulus edwardii
ACCCTCTATGAGGTGGATTGATTCAGTGACTGGGGTAATCGGGATGGGTGTCTCAGAGGCAATGCGTTCTGCACAGGATAGAGCAGAGTTTATGGCTGTTGTACATAGGGTCGCTATAAGTCGCAAACGACTCGACGGCACATAACAACAACAGCAACAACAACAACAACAACATTATGATGGTCATAGTCTAGTGGTGAGAAGTTTTATTTTCTTGACATTGAGATGAAATCAGTATTGAAGGCTGTATTCTTGGATCTGCAATAAGTGTTTCAAGACCTTCTCACTTGGAGCTATCAAGTTTTTACCATCTGCATAACATAGTCTGTTGATAGTTCCTTTGATCTTGATGCCACATTCTTCTTCATACTCCAGCTTCTTGAGTAATTTGATCAGCATACAGGTTGAATAGGTACGGAGAAAGATACAACACTGATGAATCCTTTTCTTAATTTTAAACTATGCAGCGTACTTTGCTCTGTTCACACACCAATTTCTTGGTCGGCGTACAGGTTTTTCACGAGCCCAATTAGGCATTCCAGGATTCCTATTCCTTTTAATGTTAGCCTTAATTTGTTTTGAGCCACGTAATCAAATACTTTGGAAACATTATGTACTGCTTATTAAGACTTACTTGTTTGTAGAATTTCTTTCCATAAGAGAAGAAATTAAGGTCACTTTGAAACTCTCACACCCATTTTCTTTTGTTTATTTGATTGCTTTAAATCTTATGGGATAGTTATGCTTTTGTAAGCAAATATTGTTCACACATTTGCAGCATTCCAGACAGACTAGCTGTACAGAGGTAACTTGTGGTTGCTGTGA
>NW_006401254.1:2145-3452 GCF_000299155.1 Elephantulus edwardii
CTCAATGTAAAAAAGACAAAGATTCTCACCACTGGGCCAATTGGCAGCATCAGGATGGATGGTGAAGAGATTGAGATTGTTCACAGCTTTAATTTGCTTGGCTCCACAGTCAACACTCTTGGCAGAAGCAGCCAGGAAATTAAAAGGCATATTGCCATGGGAAAGTTTGCTGTTTGGGACCTCTCCAAAATACTGAAGAGCAATAGTGTCTCTCTGGAGATTAAGGTGCGTCTGGTATAGGCCATAGTCTTTGTAATCACTTGCTAAGCGTCACAGAGTTGGACAATGACTAGGGAGGATAGAAGGAGAATTGATGACTTTGAGCTTTGGCTCTGGAGAAGAGTACTGAGGGTACCATAGATTGCTAGGAAAACAAACAGATGCATTCTGGAAAGGGTCAAATTGGGCTGCTCCTTGGAGGCAAGGATTCTGAGCCTCAGTCTAACATACTTTGGGCATGTTATAAGGACGGACTGGTCCTTGGAGAGGGATATCATGCTTGGTAGGGTGGAGGGACAGCGCAGGAGGGGAAGGCCCTCTATGAGGTGGATTGATTCAGTGACTGGGGTGATCGGTATTGGTGTATCGGAGACAGTGCGATTGACACAGGACAGAGCAGAGTTTAGGGCTGTTGTACATAGGGTCGCCATGAGTTGTAAGCGATTTGACAGCACATAACTACTACTAATAGATTTGTCAAATTTACAATCTTAAGTGGCTTAACTCCATTGATCCTATTTGCCCATTCTGGGTAGTTTTTTTAACATTAAATTATCCTTATTTTATCTTTGATCACTTTTTACTCTTAGTGTTCTTCTAACTTTGCCTCAGCTTGTATTTTAGCAGCTTTACACAAATGCTGTATTGTTTATTTCCTATGTGCTAAGGACTCTACTAAATGACAAGAATACAAAAACAAAGGAGAGAGAACATCTGGCTTCATGGAACTCACCAACCATCATGTACAAGAAACACATACAGAGTTGTAATTGTCTGAGGATGTGGTGGAGAGAACAGAATAGAAAACAAAACCAAACCAGGACACATCTCCATTCTGCCTTATAGCCAAACTTAGTCAAATCATTGCCATCAAGTATATTCTGACAATTTTGCTGTTCTTGCTATGTGCAGTCACATTGCATATGACTCATAACTATTCTGAATAATAGCTCTTAATCTTTCAGTATCCTGAGCCCACATCACTGTCTCTGATACACTTGACCTCATTGCCATTGTCACTGTGTCAATCCATTTCTTCCAGGGCCTTCCTATCCTGTGCTAACTCTCTACCCTTCTAATCATGATGC
>NW_006401254.1:5217-6139 GCF_000299155.1 Elephantulus edwardii
TACAAAGGATGGTAATTGTGAATCCAAGTAAGATGAAGCTGTTGACAGTTTCAATCTTTTCTCCATCTCTCATGATGCTGCCTGTAGGTCTAGTGGTAAGAATTTTTCTTTTCTTGCCATTGAGATGCAATTGATACTGAAGGCAGTATTCTTTGATCTTCTAAACCAAGTGCTTGAACTCCATCCCACTTTCAGCAAACAAGGTTGTGCAATCTACAGAATGTAGGTTATTGGTAAGTCTTCCTCTGACCTTGATGTCACATTCTTCTTCACAGAGTCCTATTTCCCAAATAATTTGCTCAGCAAACAGATTGAATAGGATGGAGAGATGATGAAACCCTGAAGCACTCCTTTCTCAATTTAAAACCATATAGTGTTTTATTTCTCTGTTTATACAACAGCCTATTGGTCCAGGTATAGGTTTTGCATGAGCACAATTGTGTGGTCTGGGATTCCAGTATTGCAATACTGTAATAATGTAAAATATTGTAAATTGAGGCTTAAATTTGTTTTTCAGTTCCTTCAGTTTTCAGTGAGTTAATTCCTTTTGATTTTCTGACTCCATCTCTTTGCAGATTTCATTATAATATTTGCTTTGTCTTCTCAAACTGCTCTTTGAAATCTCTGTCCAACGCTTTAATTTCCTAATTTTTTCCCTTTGTTTTGACTTCTCGGTGTTCTAATGCAATATTCAGAGTCTTTTCTGACATCCTTCTTGGCCTTTTTTCCTTGTCTGTGTTTGCAATGACCTTTTGCTTTCTTTATGGATGATATGCTTGACATCATCCCACAGCTCTTCTGGTTTTCATTCATTAGTGTTCAGTAGGATAGAATACAACTTCTCCATAGAACTTTCAAGACTGAGCATCTTTCCAAAGTAGATGATCATATCTCTTTCTCATGGAGCAGTTGGAAGATTAAA
>NW_006401254.1:7965-9002 GCF_000299155.1 Elephantulus edwardii
CTAATCAAAAGAATCAAAAGAAGACTTAACAACAACCCGTGTTATATAGATGGCACAACTTTGATTGCTGAAAGTAAGGAGAACTTAAAGTGCTTCTTGTACAAAGTCAAAGATTACAGCTATGAATCATTTCTGACTCAATAGTTCTTAACAACAGCATTTCATTTAAATCCCAATAAACTAATATTTGATCACAAAATAAATAAAATTTCATTATTTTACCATGTAGCTGCATTTCAAATTATTAAAGCTATAAATGTCTAATCACTTACTTGTTGAATAGCATAAGCATTTCTATATTCAAAGATTGAAATAAATAATAAAAGTCTGTTGTGGTTAGGTGCCATTGAGTCAAGTACAACCTATAGTGACCCTCTGAACAATAGATCTGAGCCCTGTCCTATTCTGTACCATCGTCACAAACTTTGACACACTCAGGTCCATTGTGGCAGTCACTGTGTCTATTCATCTGGTTAAGGGTCTTACTCACTTTCTCCAATCCTCTCCAAGCATGATTCCCTTCTTTAAGGAATAGCCTTTCCTACTAACGTGCCTGAAATATATGAGATGGAGCTTTATCATTTTGCCTCCGAGCAAAACTATAGATGCATTTTCTCCAAGACGTATAAATACAGTTCTAGAAAAAGGAAATAAGGAAGAAGAAGACATCTGAGAAGAGAAGGCATCTAAGGACAACAAAAGAAACTGACAACACAAAGAAATAAACTGTTCAATACTGTTTTGCAAAGTGGTAAGAGGGTTATTGTTATTGTGAGGTACTGTTGAGTACAACTTATAGTGACCCTATGAACATGAGATCTGAATGCCCTCTATCCTTTGCCATTCTCATTATTTCAGACATAGACACCAATTTCAGAAGTCATTGCATTAAACCATCTGGTCGAGTGTCTTCCTCTCTTTCACTGACTATCTAACTTACTAAGTATGATGTCCCACTCCATGGAATCCAAAATATTTGCAATGAAACTTTGTTATCTTTACCTCCAAAAAGCACCCTGGCTGTACATTCTCTAAGA
>NW_006401254.1:9842-10478 GCF_000299155.1 Elephantulus edwardii
TAGGTATAGGTTTTGCATGAACACAATTAAGTGTTGTGGTATTCCTATTCTTCTCAATGTTAGCCATAATTTGTTATGATCTACATGATCAGATGTGATTGCATAGTCCAACAAGCTAAAGACATTCTTCTGATACTCTTTGCTTTCAGAGGATCAGCTATGAGTCAGTTTCGACTTGATGGTACACAACAACAAAGCAACAACTATGCATGAGAGAGCTGAACAATGAATAAGGATGACATAAGAAGAGTATTGAATATTACATGGGCTGTTGGAAGAACAAATACTACTAACACAAAGGCTGTGCCTTTCAGGTGATTCAAATTGTCCAATAGTTCTGAGGGAAAGAGATGAGCAGTGTCCTGTCATGTGATTTACAACTTTAAAAATCCTTTACAACTCAATGGCAGAAAGATTAGAAGACCTATTTGTGTAAACATCAGGTTGCTAACTGAAAGTTTGACAATTTAAACAGACCAGTTTCTCCATGGAAAAATATGAGACAGTCTGTGCCCCTAAAGACTCTGAAGCCATATGAGGGAATTGTATGCAGTACTTTAAGGTCACTATAATCTGAATGGATTCAACAGAGTGATATGTGTGTCTTTAAGTCTACCTATCTACTGTCTGTTAGAT
>NW_006401255.1:0-2137 GCF_000299155.1 Elephantulus edwardii
TAATTGATGCCTTTGAGCTGTGGTGCTGGAGAAGAGTGTTGAATATACCATGAGCTTCCAGAACAACCAGGTTCATCCTAGAGAAGGTGAAATCAGGCTGCTCCTTGGAGGCAAGGATTCTGAAGATTTGTCTGACATACTTTGGACATGTTGCAAGGAGGGATCAGTCCTTGAAGAGGGACATCATGCTTGGGAGGGTGGAGGGACAACACAGGAGAGGAAGACCCTGGATGAGATGGATTGATTCAGTGACAGGGGTGATGGGGGTAGGTTAAGTTGGCACAAGATAGAGCAGGTTTCAGGGCTATTGTACATAGGGTCGCTATGAGTCGCAAGCGACTTGATGACACATAACAACAACAACAACAATCTTTAAATCTTTTCTTTTGTCTCTTGTCCTGGCAAGATCATGTCAAATGGATATGGAAAGAGCAGGTGACATTTTCTTTTCAGTCAGGAGGATCTTTCCCTGGGATTCAGAATGTTGTTGTTGTTAGGTGCTGTAAAGTATGACTCATAGCAACCCAAGAAGAAAAGACCTGAACCCAGTTCTATCCTGTGTCATCCTCACACTTCCTGACACACAAGAGCCCACTGTAGCAGTCACCATTCAATCCACCTACTTGAGGGTCTTCCTCTCCTTTGCCAACCCTCCACCCTTGCCAACATCATGTCCTTCTCCAAGGAATAGCTTCTCCGAGCAACACGACAAAGTATGTGAGGCAAAGTCTCATCATTCTTGCCTACAAAAGGCACTCCAGCTGCACCCTCTCCAAGACATATCTGTTTGTTCTCTTGACTGACCATGGGATGTTCAGCTATCTTCTCCAACACCACAGCTCAAAGGCAACAATTCTTCTGTCATCCTTATCCACTGTCCATCCTTATTATTTATTATTCATTGACAATGGCCTGGATCAGATGCACATTAGGTCCTCACACTGACATCATTACTAAATATATATTTTACTATTTAATATGAGGTTCGTACAATCTGACTCTGATTAGGCTAGATCACATCTGTGTATTAGCACTAGAGTTTTTTAAGCACAAAGAGTTTACAAAATGCTTTTACTGCCTCTCGATCAGACTTTCTTTTTCTTTTATTGTTCAGGATCTATGCAGCAGGACGTAAGCCATTTGAACAATTTCTACATGTTCAATTGAGGGATATTGAATTAGATTTTGTATTGATTACGTTCTTCAAGTTACGTAATCTTTCTCACCTTTACCCCCCCCCACATTATTTATCATACTTTTTGTTGTTGTTGTTCGTGGAGTCACCCGAATTAGCTCATTAAAATATTTTGTGATTACATATAATGGAAATGCCACTTCTACCATTTATAAGTATATCATTCAGTGATAGTATTTACATTCAATATGTTATGCAAGCATCATCATTAGTTCATTTTTTAAAAAGCTTAAAAGAACCTTACATATTTGTGAGAAACAATGTATTCAAATTTTGTAAATAAATCAGTATAAAATTTTGTTTAAAACCCACCCCTTACATTTGTGGGGAAAGCCCACCCTACAATGCCGATTCAGAACATGCTCTTTCCAATTGCTTCGTATGCATGTTGGAGTATGAATAAGGGAGACCAGAGAAGACTTGGTGCCCTTGAATGAAGATGATGATGATGTTGGCAGAGAGGACGGAAGATACCACAGACTGCCAAAAGAACAAACAGATGTGTCTTGAAAGAAATGCAGCCAACTTGCCCCTTAAAAGGGAGGATGGTGAGACTTCTGTCTCACATACTTCGGGCATATTGTCAGGAAGAGCTGTCTTTGGGAAAAGATAGCATGCTTAGAAAATTAGAGGGTCATTCAAGGACCCAGGGACCCTCGAAAGGCTGGACTGACATAGTAACTGAAACAACAGGGGCATCACAAATTGTGAGGATACACAGGATTGGGTGGGGTTCTATCCCATTGTGCACAGGGTCGCTGTGACTTGGAAATCACTCCAGGGCTCTTAACAAAAACCAAGTTATGACATAGAGACCTGCGATTAAGGCACTCAATTGATCAGAATAGTTTGAACCCATTATCCACTCTCTGTAGGAGAAAGACGTGAGGACAGTGTGTTTCCATAAAGATTGACATGTTTTGCTTTGTTGTTGTTGTTGTT
>NW_006401255.1:2947-4240 GCF_000299155.1 Elephantulus edwardii
TTGAGCCTCAGTCCATACTGAAGGCTGCAGTCCTTGACCCTCTGCAGTAAGTGCATGAGGTCCTCCTCAGTTTCAGCGAGCAAAGTTGTGTCATCTGCATAACGCAGATTGTTGATAGATCGTCCACCAATCCTAACACCACGCTTCTCTTCATAGAGCCCAGCCTCTCGGATAATCTGCTCCACTCAGCTTTAGACTCATTTTAATTCATGGTTGAAAACCTTTTTTTTGTTGTTGTTGTTGTTTTTTCAAGTCTCTATTTCAGAATCTTTTCAAATTGTTCACTAAGTATTTTTTACATATTTTTTAAGAAATTTATATTGCTTTGCATACAAAATTAATATACATTTTGTTTCACCTAAATACATAGTGTTGTACACATTCCTTCAGTCACATGTTTCATATGATCATTTCCATACATTGCATTTTATAAAACCAATCACCATTGATCTACGCTTATTATCAATCACTCTGTCTTTTCAGGTCCCCACCAGATCTTTCCTAATTCCTTCACCTCTTCCCTCTGCTAACCAAATTCTGTGACCCCATAATTACTGCTTACCCCCCATCAGCCCGTCTGTCCTTACTTCCCATGCCCCTTTGGACTTTAAAAAAAATTATTATTGATTTGCTTACAAAGTTCTTATACATTGTGTTTCACACTAATTGTGATACTTTTACACAATGGAATATGATGCAGCACTCAGAAACAACAATTTTGAAAATACTACATATATTGGGAGAGACTGGAGAGCTTTATGCTGAGGGCACTAACTCAGTCTCAGAAGGACATATACTGCATAAGATTATTATCATAAAAACAGGCGGATAACTAGTAAAACATTCATGGGAGCTCAAGAGGGGAAGGGGTGGGAGCAGAGGGGTGAGGATGGATGGGGGGCAAAACTACAGGGTTGCAGAGTTTGGTCGGTGGAGGGAGGTGGAGAAGGAAATGGGAAGGATCCAGGTGAAAAGGCAGCGTAGTGATGGGCAAGGTCCAATGGTGATGAATTTTCTAAAACATAATGCATGTGAATGATTGTATGAAACGTGTGAATGAAAACCTTTTAAATCATCAAAATGCAAATTCTTGTAAAATAACAAATTGGTGCATAAATCCAAAGACTGCACCTTTCAATTTACCCTAATAATTTGGCAGCTCAAGATCCTAACCTTCAAGTTCTTCCTGCTAAAAGACCTCTACCTTCAGAATTCTTTTCAGTGACTCACCATGGATTGTATTCCAATAAACTATCTTCTCAATCATATATAGTTGCCTAGGCTGAGGCCAGA
>NW_006401255.1:5168-7018 GCF_000299155.1 Elephantulus edwardii
TGGGGGGAGGGATTATAAAACAATGAAATATTTTTTCTCTTACTTTTCAAAGAGAAGAGCGGATTGGGGAGGGGATAGTGTTGGGTAGGGAGAAAAGTGCCACAATGAATGAATGGAAATCCAAAGCTTCTGTAAATTTTCATTAAAATTAATAATAATAAAAAAATAAGACTAAATTGCAAGTACCATAGTATGGTAAAAGGATGGAAGAAAAAGAAAATCTGCAAAATAATTTGACTTAATTTCCAGAAGCTATGTAACAAATCCTCAAAATGTGACTTGTTTGTGTACATGCTAGACAGCACCCACAAAAGATAGCCTGCTCTGGAATGTTCTAGTTTGTTTTCCTCAACCCAGAAGGCAGAATTAGGGAGTACAGGAGCAGCACCCTCATTTTATAAACACCTTACTCCAAATTCAGAATTCATTCTCACCATTCCCTAGCTATGAAAATGGAACTCTGGTAAACTAGAGGAAAAAAATGTGTTGCCAAGACAAAGTCAGGAGGTTCGAATCCACCAGCTGCACTGTGGGCGAAAGATGGGCAAGCTCCTCCCATGTGACTTGCAGACTCTGAAAACCCTAGAAACTTGGTTCCAGTTTGATGGCACGGAACAACAATAGCTGTGGAATGCGGACACCATCATAGTCACCTGCTTTGGGAAATACTTTGCAATGTCTGTTTTATTAACAATGTCAGCAGTGTATAAAGCAGCAAAGCCTTAATATGGCATTCGAGTATTTTCACAGTTCTGTTCAAGGAGTTCAGATTATTGTTGTTGTTAGGTGTCTTTGAGTCAAGTGTGACTCATAGCGACTGTATGAACAGATCTGACCCCTGTCCTAGCCTGTGCCGTCCTCACTGTCTCTGACATACCTGAGCCCACAGCCGCTGTCACACTGTCAACCCATCTCACTGAATGAAGGTCTCTCCTTCTCTGACCTTTCCCAGCAGGAGTCCAGATGGAAAACAAGGATTCCTAGTTAGGACTCGCTTTTCCTGCATCATAACCTGCAGGGATGACCAAGAAACTAACTGTATACTCTATTGACTCAGGAAAACAAAGCAGCAAAATTATCAAGTGTGATTTGAAAAAAAAAAGGAGGTTGAAAATGTGAACACCCTTTTCCCTCATTAACCTCTAGCTGCTAAAGTCAGACAAAAAGCCACATCAGCATGATTGCAATCTGCTCACTTGTGTCCTGAGTTCCCTGCTGAGAGAGAAAGAGTTGGTGAAAGCCAGTGAGTTGTTGAGAACTGTGGGATTAAGATAGTTCACAGCACACAGGCAGGAGCCATTACCTGGCCTGAAGCAGGAATAGGTGAACACCATCATTTGTTGATTCTCACCTCCAATTTGTTGTAAAGTGGAGATACCTGCCCCATCTCATGAGTTTTTATGCTAATTCCTTGAGTTTTGAAGGAAAAGTTTTCCATTGGTGTCAAGAATGCCCTTCTGAAAGTGATGGATTAAAAAAAAACAAAACCAACTAAGGTGGATTGCCGAGTTTCCTAACTTAAGGATGTTAATGCGTATCCTAGGAAAGCTGCGGGTTTGCTACCTTGCTTGGTATGACACGGCTAAGCGCAAGGAACAAAAGGGCTTCCAATGAAGCATAGTTGAGATGGAACCAATCCATAGCTGGCCCAGTAAGCAATTTACAAGCAGAACAGATTATCCGGGAAGCTGGGCTCTATGAGAAGAAGTGTGGCGTCAGGATTGGTGGAAGATCAATTAACAATCTATGTGATGCAGATGACACAACCCTGCTTGCTGAAACTGAGGAGGACCTCATGAACTTGCTGCAGAGGGTCAAGGACTGCAGCCTTCAGTATGGACTGAGGCTCA
>NW_006401255.1:7699-8320 GCF_000299155.1 Elephantulus edwardii
CCTACCATGAACTGGCAAGAGAACAAACAGATCTGTCTCTGAGAGGGCAAAATGTAGGTTCACCTTAAAAGCTAGGATTTTGAAGCTCCATCTCATATACTTTGAGTGTGCGGTCAGGAAGGATCAATCCTTGGAGAAGGACATCATGCCTAGAAGGGTGGAGGGACAGTGCAGGAGAGGAAGACCCCGATGAGATGGATCGACATGGTAACTGGAGTAATGGGGGTGTGTCAGAGTCAGTGAGACTGGCTCAAGATAGGTCAGGCTTCAGAGCTGTTGCACTTAGGGAAGCTATGAGTCACAGGGTGACTTGATGGCACATAACAACAACAATCTAGAAAAGCCTAGTCACACGGAAGAGAAGTGATTACAGCAATGACTCTGCTTTCTCCATCTTCCTTTCTCCATCCCCACATAATTTTATAGTAATAGATTACTATATTCCCGAGATGTCATAATGACTATCCCTTTTTTTCTTTCATCTGAATTTGATGTCCTTTGAGAAAAAAGTGGCTGGACACACTTAACAATTTCCATTTTCAATCCATGTTCATGGGTTTTCTTTCCCCAAAATCAACTGAGTAGGATTGAGTAGGAATCAACAAACTCAGACAGTTTCTT
>NW_006401255.1:8930-10095 GCF_000299155.1 Elephantulus edwardii
GAGAAGAGTATTGAATATACTGTGGACTGGTAGGAGAACAAACAAGTTTATCCTGGAGAGGGTGAGTACAGGCTGCTCCTTGGAGGCAAGGGTTCTGAAGCCTATCTGACATATTTTGGACATGTTGCAAGGTGGGACCAGTCCTTGAAGAGGGATGTCATGCTTGGGAGGCTGGAGAGACAGCACAAGAGAGGAAGACCCTCTATGAGATGGACTGATTCAGTGACTGTGGTAATGCGGATGGGTGTATCAGAGACAATAAGATTGGCAAGGGATAGAGCACAGTTTAGGGCTGTTGTACATAGGGTCACTATGAGTCGCAGACAACTTGACAGCACATAACAACAACATATCTATTCTTTCTATGTATGTAAAAATATCTGCAATAAACTCTAGGAATAAAAAGGTCAACAAGATAGATGTTGCTGTCCCATAGACAAGGCAACAGACAATTTGGTATTTAATAATCTGCAAACATAATTTTTTCCTGAATTGCTTACACTTACTTTTTAACTTTCAAGTTGTGTTTCTGTTTACTTTAACTATTTCCAAAGGAGAGAATGGGGGGGGGGAATAATTTAAAGTAGAAAAAAGAATTTACCTGTTCTTGAGGAGGAAGGCGGGAACCCAGAAAGAAACTGATGTATTTCTTTTATTCTAGACATATTTTAGGACGAGATTATCATTTAAAGATTTTTCTAGGTTGGTTGGTTTGTTTGCTTTGGGGATTTTTTATTATTTTTATTTTTTAAAAATGTCATTCTTTTGTGTTTGTGAACCATCGAATCAGATATGACTGGCACAGGAGGAGATTGTCCCTCCTTCTCCAGCAGAGCATCTGGTGGATCCGAACCACACATCTTTAGGATTGCAGTGCAGCTTCTTGCCACTAGGCCACCAGAGCTTCTAATTTTCTTTTTCTTTTTTTTTCATCCCAGTGCGTGTTCCAGAGTCTCTTCTGACATTCAGTTTAGGTTTTCCTTTCTTCCTTTTTTTTTCTTTTAAAATTTTATGCTGGTTTACTTCCTTGTCTTTGTAATGACCATTTACTTTCTTTATAGATGATGTCTTCCGGCCTTCCGTCATTAGTACTCTCTCTCAACCCTTTTCTATCTAACAATCTGGTCTTTAGTCATTAGTGCTCAATGCATCATATTTATTCTTA
>NW_006401256.1:0-3267 GCF_000299155.1 Elephantulus edwardii
TCCTCTGGGGTCTCACAGTCTTCGCTCCTCTGGAGTTCCGCGGTAGGTGGCTGGCTGTTGTTCTTCCCGGGTCTCTTCCGGGTCCCTCTCGCGGCGTTCCCTCGTCTGGCGGCGGCGTTCCCCTGTCTGGCGGTGGCGTTCCCCGGTCTGGCCTGCGGTGGCGGCGTTCCCCCAGTCTGGCGGGCGGCGTTTCTGTCCTCTGTTCTGACAACTGTCTCCTGGTTCAAGTTTAGGTTTCGTACAGCAAAATCAAGTGCTTTGAGATTCCCATTCTTCTCAGAGTTAGCCATTTTGTTGTTATCCACACAATAAAATGTCTTTACATAATCAATGAAACATAGATAGACATTCCTCTGATACTCTCTGCTTTCAGCCAAGATCCATCTAACATTAGCTATAATATCCCTAGTACTATAGCCTCTTCTAAGCTCAGACTGCACACCTGAAGTTCTCTGTTGATGTGCTATTTCAGTCTTTTTTTTATAATTTTCAGCAGAATTTTGCTTGCAAGTGATATTAATGATATTGGTCCATAACGTCTTCCTTTATTATTAATTGCATCTTAACGTCAAGAAAACAAAAATTTTGGAAGACCTTATAGGCATCATGATAGATGGAGAAGAGCTTGGCGTTGTCAACAATTTCATCTTACACATCCATTCATCATCCACAATCATCATCCTTGGTACCAGAAGTCAGAAAATCAGAAAACATATTGCATGGGTAATGTTTGCAGTCCTCTCTAAAATACTGAGGAGTAATGATGTCAGTTTGAGGGATAAGGTGCATCTGATTCAGGCCATGATCTTTCCCATCACTTGCTATGCATCTGAGAGGTGGACAACGAATAAGGATGATAGAAGAAGAATTGATGTCTTTGAGCTATGGTGTTAGAGAAGAGTACTGAATTTCCCATGAACTGGAAAGAGAACAAACAAATAGGTCTTGGAGAAAGTGAAGCTGAAATACTCCTTGGGGCATGTTGCTAGGAAAGGCTATTCCTTGGAGAGGGATATCATGCTTGGAAAAGTCAGTGAAAGAAAAGAAGACTTTCAACTAGATAAATTAGCACAGTGACTGCTGCAATTGGAAGGAAATGTGGGGATGGCACAAGGTAGGACAGGATTCAGATCTGTTATTAATAGTTTTGCTATGAGTCATACCTAACAACAACAACGACTTACTTTTGCACTCTGAAATTGACCGAGTATACGATCAAGATTTATTAATAATAATTGAATGCAAAATTTAGAAACAAAGAAGGACTGGTAGTCGGAAATAATGGACTTGTTGATATAAATGAGATTGCAGATACAAGGACTGAATTTTGTACAATCAATGATATATCCAATGCAAATACTTTTTGTAAAAAACACACATGGTGACTATATATACGGGCCTCAACCTGATTGACTGTACAAGAATCAGATTGACTATATTTGTGGAAAGAGTCATTGGAGAAGCTGAATATCAGCAGTCAAAACTACGCCAGGTGCTGACTGTGGAATATATCACCAATTACTCATGTACAAGTTCACATCAAAGCTGAAGAATAATAAGACAGGTCGACAAGAATCAAAATATGATCTTAAATCTTATTTCACCTGAATTTTAAGACCATCTAAAAAACAGGATGATGTAACAGAACATAGAAATTGTCACACAATATCACTAATTTCACATGCAAGCAAAATATGGCTGAAGATTATACAAAAACAAGTAGAAAAGTACACTGACAGGAACTTTGACACATACAAGCAGAATTTAGAAGAGGACATGTCACTAGGGATAAAACTGCCAATGTCTGATAGATCTTGGCTGAAAGCAGAGTAGGATATCTATTTGTGTCTTATCAACAAATGCAAAGCCATTTGACTGTGTAGATCATAACAAATTATGGCTAACATTATGAGGTGCAAGCGACTCAACGGCACATAACAAAAACAACTACAACAACAACAGCAAGGATGGGAATCCCAGGACACTTGATTTTGCTCAAAACCTGTACTTAGATCAAGAGGTTATTGAGGAACACGGTATGGCTCAAAATCAAGAAAGAAGTGCATTAGGAATGCATCCTTTCTTCACAGCTTTTCAATCTATATGTTGAACAGATCATTCCAGAGGCTTGACGTTAAGAAGAAGAATATGACATCAGGATTGAAGGAAGACTCATCAATAACCTGCACTGTGCAGATGACACAACCTTACTCGCTCAAAGTGAGGAAGAATGGAAAGACTTGCTGCAGAAGATCAAACACTGCAGTCTTAAAAATGAAATTCATCTCATCAAGAAAACAAAAATTCTCGCCATTGGACCAACGGACAGCTTCATGATGAATGGAGAAAAGATTGAAGTTGTTAACAATTTCCTCTTGCTCAGATCCCACCGGCACCAGCAGTCAGGAAATAAAAATTTGCTATCAAGGACTTCTCTAGAGCACTAAAGAGGGATGCCAGTCTGGAGACTAAGGTGCATCTGATCCAGGCCATGGTATTCTCAATTGCTTGCTATGCACCTGAAACTGGATAATGAATAAGAATGATAGAAGAAGAATCAATGCCTTTGAGTTGTGATGTGGAAGAGTCATGAACATGCCATTGACTGCCAAGAGAATAAACAGGTCTGTCCTGGAGATGGTGAAAACAACTTGTTGCTTTGTTACTTGTTGTTGTTGTTGTTATATGCCATTGAGTCGCTTGCGACTCATAGTGACACTATGCACAACAGCCCTAAACCCTGCTCTATCCTGCACCGACCACACTGCCTCTGACACACCCATCCCGATTACCCCAGCCACCGAATCAATCCATCTCATAAAGGGTCTTCCTCTCCTGCGCTGTCCCTCCACCCTCCCAAGCATGATGTTCCCTCTCCAAGGACCCATCCCTCCTGGCAACATGTCCAAAGTATGTTAGACGAAGCTCCAGAATCCTTGCCTCCAAGGAGTTGTTTGGTTTAATCCTCTCCAGGATGAATCTGTTTGTTTTCCTGGCAATCCATGGTACATTCAATACTCTTCTCCAGCACCACAGCTCAAAGGCATCAACTCTCCTTCTGTCTTCCTAGTCATTGTCCAACTCTCTGACGCATAACAAGCGATTGCAAAGACCATGGACTGTATCAGGCACACCTTAGTCTCCAGAGAGACACCGTTGCTCTTGAGTACTTTAGAGAGGTCCCTAACAGCAGACTTTCCTATAGCGATACACTTATTGATTTCCTGACTGCTGGTGCCAAGAGTGTTGACTGTGGAGCCGAGCAAA
>NW_006401256.1:4061-7005 GCF_000299155.1 Elephantulus edwardii
TTTCTTGGCACAACTTGGTGAGCACATCCAGGGCAACATCTGTTATCTGAAATACGTCAATTGGTATACCATCTATTCCTGGGGCCTTATTTTTTGCAATTTCCTTTAAAGCAGCTTGAACTTCTTCCTTCATCACGACAGACTCTTGCTTATATGTTATTTCATGAAATTCTGCTGTGTCTGCCAATTCTTTTTGATACAGTGACTCAGTATATTCTTTCCTTCTTCTTTTAATACTTCCTGGATCACTTAGTATTCTGCCTAAAGCATCCTTGACCATAGCAACTTGAGGTTTGAATTTGTTCTTCAGTTCCTTGAGCTTAAGAAATTCTGAACAAGTTCGACCTTTTTGACTTTCTGACTCCAGCTCCTTGCACATTTCATTGTAATATTTTCCTTTGTCATCCCGTGCTGCCTTTTGGAATTTTCTATTCAGCTCTTTAGTATCTTGAATTCTTCCTTGTGTTTTGGCTTCTCTGTGCTCCAGTGCAATATTCAGAGTTTCATTTGACATCCATTTTGGTCTCTTTCCCCCCCTCTACTGTCTTTGTAATGACCATTTGTATTCTTCCTGGATGATACCTTTGACATCCTCCCATAACTCATTTGGTCTTTGCTCATTAGTGTTCAAGGCCTCAAACCTGTTCCTGTGATGGTTCTGAAATTCAGGTGGGATAGACTCAAAATCATATTTTAGTTACTGTGCATTTGGTTTAATTTTCCTCAGCTTCAGCTTGAACTTGTATATGAGTAGTTGGTGGTCTGTTCCACAATCAGCCCCTGGCCTAGTTTTCACGGCTGATATTGAGCTTATCCAGTGGTTCCTTCCACAGATGCAATTGATCTGATTCCTATGCATACCATCAGGTGAAGTCCATGTGTATAACCTGCGTTTTGAAACTATATCTTAAATATTTTGGGTATAGTTTTCAAAGGGAACAAGTCCTTAGAGAAGGACATCATGCTTGGAAGAGTGGAGGGGTAAGCACAGGAGAGGAAGACCCTGGGTGAGATATGGATTGACAAAATGGCTGTAGGATCATGTGTGTCAGAGAGAGTGAGGTTGACTCAGGATAGGGTATGGTTCAGAGCCACTGTTCATTATGAGTCATAGTTAACTTGAAAGCACATAACATGATCACAAAGAGAATAGGTTGGAGGGCACTGAACACTAATGATCAAAGACTAAAGGAGCTATGGGATGACATCAACGATATATTCATGAAGAAAGCAAAAGACATTAAAAAGACGAGGGCGAAAGAAAAGAGCAAAATGGATGTCAGAAGGAATTCTGAAAATTGCACTATATTGCCAAGAGGGAGAGAAAAAAAACTCAATGCTCTTCTCCAGCAGTACAGGTCAAAGGCATTGGATCTTCCTCTGTTATCCTTATTCAACTGTCAAATTGTCATACGCAAATCAAGTAACAGAAAAGATCATTGCTTGAACCAGATGCATCCTAGTCTTTAAACTGACATCACTGCTCCTTAACATTGTGGAGAGGACTTTGACAACAAATTTTTCCAGTGCTATGTCTTTTGGTTTCATGACTGCTGGTTCCAAGGGATTGTGGATCCAAGCAAGATGAAATCGTTGATGACTCCAGTCTTTTCTCCATCTATTATATTGTTGCCCAGTGGTGAGGATTTTTTTGTCTTCTTGATACAGAGACGTAATTTTTCAGCAAGCAAGGTTGTATCATTTGCATAACACAAGTTGTTGATGAATCTTCCTCCAAATCTTGATATCACATTCTTTTCATAAAGTCCAACTTATTGAATTATTTGTTCAGCATACTCATAATGATGCTATGAATGAAAATCCTCAACACTTGCATGACTTTCATCCTTTCTCTAGGTTCATAGGGTTTCCAGAGGCAAGCTATTCACAGAAGTGGATGCCACTTCTGCTTCCAAGCTTGTTTTAATCGGGGAGCTCCACCAAACACTGTCCACTATGGGTAAACTTTATTGCATTTGACACATCAGTGCCACTGTAAACACAAGTTATCTCTGTATGGCTAGTGGACACACCAGGGCTATAGGACCTAGAAGAATGCTTGACAAAAAACAATTAAAACAATTAAAAACAGGCCTGAGGGCCACAGATTAACAACATCAACAAAATGCAAATTGAATAGATATGGAGAGAGGATACAGTTCTTGATCTTGAACCATGCAATGTTCTCATTCATTTTCTGTTCAAACAACAGCTTCTTGCTGTAGGTATAGGTTTCTCATGAGCTCAAGTATGTGTTCTGTAATTCTTACTCTTCTTAATATTATAGTCAAAATTAGTTATGATTCATATGGTCAAATGCTTTTGTATAGTCAACAGACCACAAATAACATCCTTCTGGTACTCTTGAACATTAACAATGATATCCTTCCTACCATGCTCTCTTCTAAATCCAGCCTAAATTTCTGGCAATTTTTGGTTGATAAACAGTTTTATTGTTGTTGTTAGGTGCTATCAAGTGGAGCATGATCATAGTGACCTTATAAAAAGCAGATCTGAATCCTGTCTTATCCTGTGCCTCTTCACTCAGAGCCCATTGTGGCAGTCACTGTGTTTGTCAATCCACCTGGTCAACCTTCTCCTTCACCGACACTCTACCCTTCCAAGCACCATGTCCTTCAATAGGTCCCTACCTGCAGATTTTCCCAGTGCAATGCATCTCCTTATTTCCTGACTGCAGGTACCAAGGATGTTAATTGTGGATCCAAGCAAAATGAAGCTGTTAACAGTTTCAATCTTCTCTCCATCCATCATGACACTGCCTACCAGTACAGGGGTTAGAATCTTTGTTTTCTTGACATTGATATGCAATGTTGAAGATTGCATTCCTTGATCTCCTACAACAAGTGCTTCAAGTCCTCCTGTGGGTAAGATCATCAATTACTCATATGCAAGTTCAAATTAAGGCCAAAGAAAATGAAAATAA
>NW_006401256.1:10980-11496 GCF_000299155.1 Elephantulus edwardii
GATAGGGAATGGCAAAGGACACACTGACAAAGGAGATTAATCAGAACTGGCTTTGACAAGCACTGTGGCAATTGGACAATTACAACAGACATGGGCGGGGGAAGAAGAATGAACTGGGGAGGAGGGTAGAGAAAACAGTGTAACAATGAATGAATGAGAACCCAAAACCTCTGTAAATGTTCACTAAAACTAATAAAATTTAATAATAATTTAAAAAATAGGTTTGAGGCATTGAACATCAATAATCGAAGACCAGATGACTTGTGGGATGATATCAAGGATATCATCCATGAAAAAAACAGAGGAAAAAGAAAAAAAAATGAAATGAATGTCAGAAGAGACTCTAAAAATTGCACTGGAATGTAAAGTAGCCAGAACAAAAGGAAATGATATCTCAGTAAAATAGGTAAACACGAGATTGGGGAAGATGGCGGAGGTGGAGAGCACAGTGTGAAGAGCCAGAGGGATAGCAGCCTGCGTAGAGAGGATACCAGAGAGTACTTTACGCTCCACAGA
>NW_006401257.1:0-1178 GCF_000299155.1 Elephantulus edwardii
TAGCAGCATTATTCACCATCGCAAGAACATGGAAACAGCCCAGATGTTCAACCACAAAGGACTATGCTGAGAAGTTTCAGTACATTCATACAACAGAATACTATGCAACAAGCATGAGCAATGATTTTGTAAATTACTATCTAACTTGGGAGGGACTGGAAAGCATTATGCTGAGTGAACTAATTCTGTCAAACAAGGACAAATACTGCATAAAACCACTATTATAGAATGAGTATGAGGATCCAAGGGGGAGTGGAAGCAGGGATGAGGATGGAGGGGGGGGCTGTTAATAATGGGTTTACACAATTCAGTGGGTGGGTGGGGTGAGGAAATAGGAAGGATCTTTTGTGAAAAACAATGTATTCAAACTTTGTAAATAAATCAGTATAAAATACAAAATATTTAAGAATCAATCTAAGAAAAAATTCTCTTTACTGAGGACTACAACAATGTTTTGCTAAGAGAAATTAAAGACCTAAATAAATGGAGAGATATGATACATTCATTAATTAGTTGTTGTTGACGCTGTTGTTGTTGTTGTTAGGTGCCATGGAGTTGAGTACAACTCATAGAGACTCTCTGAACTGCATTCTGTGCTGTCCTTCACTATCCACACAATCTTTGACACACTCACGCCCTTTGCTCTAGTCAATTTGTCAATCTGCCTGGTTGAGGGTCTTCTCCTTCTCCATTCCTCCACCTTTCCAAGCATGATGTCTCATTCCAAGGAACAACCTTTTCTAGCAACATGCCCAAAAGATATGAGATAAAACTTAATCATTTTTGCCTCCAAGGACTACTCTGGCTGCACCTTCTCCAAGACATAGCTGCTTGTTCTTTTGGCAGTCAAAGGAATCTTAAGCACTCTTCTCCAATACCACAGTTCAACAGTATCAATTCTTCTGTCATCCTTATTCATCAGTAAGAAGGATTCAATATTGTTACATGGTCAATGGTCTTAAAGTACTCAATAGATTTGATGCAGTCCCAATAAAAATTCTAGCAAGATTTTTGTGCAAAATCAATTCGAATATTTATATGAAAAATACAAAGCAATGTTCAAAAGGAACAAAGTTTTCTACAGTGACAAAAAGAATACAGAGCCAGAACTAAGAGAAACAATACCTTTCACAATAGCTAATCACAAGATTAAATACTTGGGAATAAATTTAACCAGA
>NW_006401257.1:3180-5120 GCF_000299155.1 Elephantulus edwardii
ATTAATCAGAACTGGCTTTGACAAGCACTGTGGCATTTGGACAAGAACAAACTGGGAGGAGGGTAGAGAGAATAGTGCAACAAGGAATGAATGGAAACCCAAAATCTCTGTAAATGTTTATGAAAATTAATAAAAGGAAAAAAAGAGTGAAGAAAAAAAAAGGAACAAAGTTTAAGAACTTTTTGTTGTTGCTGTTAGATGCTGTTGAGTTGGTTCCCATTCATAACAAACCATGTTCAAAACAATAAAATGTGGTCTCACCTTGTGTCATCTGCATGATCAGTTTGTATTCTTGAATCCATTGCAGAGACTACTGTATATTTTAAGTCTTTCCAAATCTGAAGTCTCATCTTCCAGGACTTGATTTCAAGACCTTTCATTAACTACAACAATCAAGATTGTGTGGAAATTTGGGAAAGGGGGGAATAAAGACAGCTAGTTCTAGAGTAGAAAGAAGAGTCAAGATATATTCACATATTGTCAATTGGTTTGTGGCAAAGGGGTTGTGTTAGTTAAATAATGCTGTTATAACAGACATACCACAAGGGGGTTTAAATGAACAGAAATTTACTTTTTTATCACCTAGGAAGCTAGAAGTCCAAATTCAGGGTGTCAGCTCTAGAAGAAGGCCAGTGTTCCTTGGAGATGTTCACATGTGTTGGATCCCCTGGAGTCAAGGAGTGTCCTATTCTAGGAACTCTAGTCCAAAAAAGTTGCATTCTACTCCTTGTGGTCCTTGGTGGTGCTGAGAGTTCCTCTTCTTGGCTCACTTTCCTCCACTTTCATCTCCAGTGAGATAAAAGATATTTAAAACAGCTATGAGATATCATCTCACCCAGTCAAAATAGCAAAATTTAACAGAACAGCAAGCAACAAATGCTGGGGAGGTTGTGGAGAAACTGGAACCCTTACTCACTGCTGGTGGGAGTGTAAAATGGTCCAACCCCTGTGGAAAGTGGTATGGCGCTTTCTCAAAAAGTTTCAAATAGAGATACCATTTGACCCACCAATTCCACTACTGGGAATATACCCCAAAGAGACCATAACTGACATCCAAGCAGATATATGCACACCCATGTTTATTGCTGCTTTGTTCACAATAGCAAGGAGTTGAAAACAACCCAGGTGCCCATCAACAAACGAATGAATAGAGAAGCTGTGGTATATTCACATAATGGAATACCATGCTGCATTGAAAAACAAGAAATTCGTGCAATATTATTCAAAATGGTTGACTCTGGAGAACACTATGCTGAGTGAAATATCCCAGTCACAAAAGGACAAATACTGCATGGTGCCACTGTTATAAAACAGGACTGACCTTGGGGTTGGGGAGAGACTGAGTAAGATGGGTTCAATAATGTATACTGCATTGAAACAGAGGAAGGAGAAAACTGTTTAAAAGATATATGTGATTAGGTATTTCTGCCATGACAGGAGTCTAGAGCGATGGCTGCATGGTGGAGTGGACCTGGAGGAGGGTTTGTAAAAGAATGAAAGAATTTTTCTTTTACTTTTCCAAGAGGGTAGTGTTCTGGGGGAGCTTTGGGAGGGGACAAATGTGCAACAATGAATAAATGGAAATCCAAAGCCTCTGTAAATTTTTACTGAAATTAATAACAAATTCAAATTTTATAAAAAAAAATTCAGTTAGAGTAAGGATGGCAATGGATTTATAACAGCTCATGCTAATAACACTATATCATGTCATGGAGGAAGAATAGTGGAAATGTACCCACATTTACGACATTCCTCTTACCAAAACCATTTATGGAAAATAGGAACTGCATTGGAACATGTATCTCTGGATTGGAAATGATGATATTGTTAATATTTCTAGCCTTAAGCTTAAAAGATTATAATGTTCAAAATTATTTGTTATACATTTGTTTAAATTTTCCCCTCTTTTAAAACCTGGGATCTAGAGGGAAGAGAAAAGA
>NW_006401257.1:6075-8301 GCF_000299155.1 Elephantulus edwardii
ACAGCGTCCCTTTTCAGCAGGAAGTAGCTAAGAGAATACGCCATCCCCTTTTCCTTATGAATCAGGGTGAAGTCTCTCTCAGGTAGGAGTGATAGGGAATGGCAAGGGACACACTGACAAAGGAGATTAATCAGAACTGGCTTTGGCAAGCAGTGTGGCAAATGGACAATTAAAACAGACTTTCAGGGTGGGGGGGAAGAAGGACAAACTGGGGAGGAGGGTAAAGAAAATAGTGCAACAGTCAATGAATGAAAACCTGAAATCTCTGTAAATGTTTATTAAAATTAATAAAATTTAATAATTTTAAAAAGATATTACAGATTATTACCTAACTTGGGAGGGACTGGAGAGCATTCTGCTGAGTGAACTAACTCAGTCCCACAAGGACAAATATTGTATAAAACCATTATTGTAGAATGAGTATAAGGGTCCAAGAAGAGGGGGAGGTTGGAAGCAGAGGAATGAGGATATACAGGGGAAAGGGGGGATTAATCAAGGGGTTGTACAATTTGATGAGTAGAGGGGTGATGGAAATAGGAAAAATCTGTTCTGGAAAACAATGTATTCAAATTTTGTCAATAAACTTGTATAATAATAAAAAATAAAAACAAAATATATTCAGGTCACACCCAGGGAATACTCCTTACATCAGATAAGGATTATGATAGGTGTTGCATCTCACCCTTAATACTCTTAAAACTATTTGGGTTATCACATCATAAGCCACCACTGCATAGTTTCCACATTATAACCTTACCTACATATATTTATGCAGGAGGGGGCACAATTCTACCCATGACAGATATAAAGACAATACAGCAGGGAAAGGAAGGTGTGTGTGTGTGTGTGTGTGTGTGTGTGTGTGTGTGGTTGGGATTTTTTGGGTTTTTTAAAAAATTCATTGTTGCACATACTCTTCCTCTTTCATTTCTCTCTGTCCTATCCCACTGTGCAGTGCACCCCGTGTTCCAGATTGTTCTCACACATATAATGCATAATCATATATTCCTTTCAGATAGTTCTTCCTCTCATCTGTTCTAATGCAGTGTTCAGTATCTACCCACTCTTTTCCAATTCCCTCCCCTGCATCCCCTCCTATTTTATAACAGTGGTGTTGTGCAGTATTTGTCCTTTTGCAACTGAGATCTTTCACTTAGCATAATATTGTCAAGGCTCACCCATGCGGTGCATTTTTTTTACAAGTTCATTGTTTTTCAGTACTGCTAGTATTCCATTGTGTAAGTGCAACATAGTTTTTCTATACATTAGTTTCTTAATGGACACTTGAGTTGTTTCCATCTCTTTGCTATTGTCAATAGTGTAGCAATAAACATGGGTGTGCATACATCTGTTTGAATTGTAGCTCTGGTTTCTTTACGGTATATTCCCAGTAGCAGAATTGCTGGGTCAAGTGGTATTTCTTTGTTCAACTTTTTGAGAAAGCGCCAGACCACCTTCTATAGTTGTTGTACCATTTTACAGTCTCACCAGCAGTGAATATGAGTTTTGATCTCTCCACAACCTTGCCAGTCTTTGTGGTTTGCTACCCAGTTGTACTTTGCTGTTGTTGCTGGGTGTTTTGGGGTTTTTTTAAGGTACTGGGACAACTGAATATCCATAAGGTAAACTAATATCCCTGGAGAAAAATTTAGGAGGCTATATTTGCAATCTCAAGGTACATAAAAATTTCCTAGGATATAAAAATACAGCCATAAAAGAAATCATAATCCATCAAAATTTAAAACTTTTGTTCTTTAAAAGATAGTTTTGAAAATGAAAAGACAAGTCATAGCATGGGAGAAAATTGTAATGCATATAGATATTTGTAACATGTTGTGGTATTGGTGAAGAATATTGAATCTACCTTGCTCTGGTGGCATAGGATATCATATGCTGGGTTGCTAATCCAGGTCAGTGATTCAAATACACCAACCATTCAGAAGAGGAAAGATGAAGCAGTATCCTCCTGCCAAGATTTACAGCCTCAGAGATCTGCTGGAGGGTCCTGTGAGTCAGAATCAAGAAGATGGAAATTAGTTTTGTGCCAAAAAGGATGAACAATTCTCTTGGGGAAAGTGCAGCCAAAATGCTTTTTAGAAGTTTGGATGTCCTGTGCCCATTTTTCAATTGGATTATTTATCTTTATCTTGTTGTGGTGCTCAAGTATTTTATAAATTCTAGATATAAGTCCCTTATCTGACATGTCATTCCCAAATACTTTTTCCC
>NW_006401257.1:9261-10089 GCF_000299155.1 Elephantulus edwardii
TGAAGAAATTCCCCTCTAATCCTATTTTGTTGAGTGTTTTAATCAGGAAAGGGTGTTGGATTTTGTCAAAAGCCTTTTCTGCATCAATTGACAGGATCATGTTTTTCTTTTTCTTGGCTTTGTTAGTGTGATGAATTACATTGATTATTTTCTTTATATTGAACCATCCTTGCATACCTGTTATAAATCCCACTTGGTCATGGTGAATTATTTCTTTGATGTATCATTTAATTTTATTGGCCAGTATTTTATTCAGTATTTTTGCATCTATGTTCATAAGAGATATTGGCCTATAGTTTTCTATAGCATATGAACAGACACTTCACCAAAGAAGACATTCAGATGGCTGACAAGCACATGAAGAAATGTTCAAAATCCCTAGCTCTAAGAGAGATGCAAATCAAAACAACTATGAGATATCGTCTCACCCCAGTAACAATAGCAAAATTTGACAGAGCAGCAAACAACAAATGCTGACAAGGTTGTGGAGAAACTGGAACCCTTATTCACCATTGGTGGGAGTGTAAAATGGTGCAACCACTGTGGAAGGCGGTATGACAATTTCTAAAAAAGTTGCAAATAGAGATACCATTTGACCCACCAATTCCACTACTGGGAATATACCCGAAAGAGACCATAACTGACATCCAAGCCGATATATGCACATCCATGTTTATTGCACCTTTGTTCAAAATAGCAAGGAGTTGGAAACAACCCAGGTGTCCATCAACAAAAGAATGGATAGAGAAGCTGTGGTATATTCACACAATGGAATACTGTGCTTCATTGAAAAACAAGGAACTCATGCAATATTATTCAAAATGGGTG
>NW_006401258.1:0-570 GCF_000299155.1 Elephantulus edwardii
ACATTCAATACTCTTCTCCAGCACCAGAGCTCAAAGGCATCAATTTTACTTCTATCCTCCCTAGTCATTGTCCCACTCTCTGATACATAACAAGTGATTGCAAAAACACTGTTGCTCTTGAGTACTTTAGAGAGGTCCCTAACGACTTTCCCATTGCAATACGTTTTTAGATTTCCTGGCTACTGGTGCCAAGAGTGTTGACCATGGAGCCAAGCAAACTGAAGCAGTGAACACGCTCAATCTCTTCACCATCCATCCTGATGCTACTGATTAGTCCAGTGGTGAGAATTTTTGTCTTCTTGACATGAAGCCTCAGTCCATACTGAAGGCTGCAGTCCTTGACCCTCTGCAGTAAGTGCATGAGGTCCTCCTCAGTTTCAGCAAGCAGAGTTGTGTCCTCTGCATAACGCAGATTGTTGATAGATCATCCACCAATCCTAACACCACGCTTCTCCTCATACAGCCTAGCCTTTCAGATAATCTGCTCTGCATACAGATTGAAAAGGTATGGAGATAGGACACATCCCTGGCATACACCCTTCCCAATTTTGAACCATGCAGTGTTGCCCT
>NW_006401258.1:1272-2093 GCF_000299155.1 Elephantulus edwardii
TGACTCAGTATATTCCTTCCATCTTCTTTTGATACCTCCTGAATCATTTACCATTCTGTCTAAAGCATCCTTGATTGTAGCAACTCAAGGTTTATGTGCTGCTCTGCTAAGTAAAAGGCTGTATGTTTCTGGCAGTACAAATTCAACAGTGGCTCCTCAAGGGAGAGATGGTAAGTCTCCTCTCATTTTAACTTACAGGCTTGGAAAGCCCATGGAGGATTGCTATGGGTTGGAACTAATTCATGCCAGTGAGATTCGAATACCTGATTCACTACTACTTTGGATTTCAATTCTACATTCCACTTGGGGTCCCAACTAAGTCAACTCTTTCAAAGTAGATCAAATTATCCTAATACCAAGCATTTAGATTTTAAGGCCCTTTTCCTTCAGCATGTTTTCTCTTTGTTTTGGCTTTTTGATGCTCTAGAGCAATTTCAGAGAGAGAGAGCGAGAGAACTGGAGGCAGTCGTCAGAACAAAGCAAGGGAACACTGCATGATTCAAAATTGGGAAGGGCGTATGCCAGGAATGCATCCTATCTCCATACCTTTTCAACCTATATGCACAACAGATTATCTGGGAGTCTGGGCTTTATGAGGAGAAATGTGGGGTTAAGTTTGGGGGACGATTTATCAACAATCTGTGTTATACAGATGACACAAACCTGCTCGCTGAAACTGAGGAGGACCTGAAGCACCTGCTGCAGAGGGCCAAGTACTGCAGCCTCCAATATGGATAGAGTTTCAGTGCCAAGAAGACAAAGATTCTCACCAGTGGACCAATTGGCAGCATCAGGATGGATGGTGAAGAGATTGAGATTGT
>NW_006401258.1:3579-9475 GCF_000299155.1 Elephantulus edwardii
TATGCATCAGAGAGTTGGACAATGACCAAGGAGGATAGAAGGAGAATTGATGTCTTTGAGCTGTGGTGCTGGAGAAGAGTATTGAGAATACTATGGACTGCTAGGAAAACAAACAGATTCGTACTGGAAAGGGTTAAACCAGGTGTCTCCTTGGAGGCAAGGATTCTGAGGCTCCACACCATGTCCAAAGTATGTCTAACATACTTTGGACATGGTGTGAGGAGAGACCGGTCCCTGGAGAAGGACACCATGCTTGGGAGGGTGGAGGGACAGCGCATGAGGGGAAAGGCCTCTATGAGGTGATTGATTCAGTGACTCGGATAATCAGGATGGGAGTGTCAGAGGCAGTGCAATTGGCCCAAAACAGAGCAGAGTTTAGGGCTGTTGTACATAGCGTCACTATGAGTCGCAAGCGACTCGACTGCACATAACAACAACAACAACAGGGCAATTTCTAGAGTGTCTTTTGACATCTATTTTGGTTTTTTCTTTCTCCTCTGTCTTTTAAACAACATTTTGCTTTTTCATTGGATAATAACTATGATATCATCCCATAACTCATTTACTCTTTCATCATTGGTGTTCAATGCCTCAAACCTATTCTTAAGATGATTTTGTCGTTTCCTCAGAAAGCTGAATATAGTAATTTCATATGGCTCAGCTATTCCACTACCTAGAATTTACCCCAAAAGAATAAGAACTGAGGTACAAAGACTTGTGCACCAATGTTCACAGCGATTCACCATCATAAGAACATGTAAACTGCCCAAATGTTCAACCACAATCAAACTTATTGAGATATTATGGTACATGCACACAAGGGAATACTGTGCAGCACACAGGAGCAATGACTTTGTAAATCACTGTGTAATTTCGGAGGGACTGGAGACCATTAGTTATGAACTAACTCAGTCCCATAAGAACAAATACTGTGTAAGAATATTGTTGCAGAAATAGATAACTAAAGAACGTATATGAAGATTTAAGGGGGGAGGGAGGAGCACAGGGGTGAGGATGAGTGGGAGGTTTAATCATGGGACTGCACAATTTGATAGGTAGAGGGAGAGGTGGGTTAAGGAAATGGGAAAGATCTAGTGTAAAAAACAGTGTATATGAACTTTGTAAGTAATCCAGTATAAAATATAAAGTTATATTTAAAAAAGATCTTGGAATTCAGGTGTAATACATTCAAGATCATATCTTGATTTTTGTTGATTTATTATAATTGTCTTTGCCTCAATTTGAACTCGCACATGAGTAATTGATGGTCTGACCCACAGTCTGTTGCTGGCCTAGTTTTGACTGCTAATGTTGAGTTTCTCCAACAATTTCTTCCACAGATATAGTCAATCTGATTCTTACACAGCACAATAGGTGAGGTCAACGTGTAAAGTCATTGTTTGCATTTTTAGAAAAAGGTATTTTGCAATAAATCTTTGAAAATTTGATCATTATATTTCCAACCTCATTTCTAGCTGAACAGAAAATTTTAAAGAGCATCTTGAAAAGACAAAGGAAAATATTATGATGGAATGTGCAGAGAGCTGGAATTGGAGAATAAAAAAGGAAGAACTCCCTCTGCATTTCTCAAGCTGAGAGAACAGAAAAACCAATTTAAGCTTTGAATCACAAATTAGGATATGCTCTGGGCCTCTGGACAATATATTGGATGGCCCAGAGAGCATCTAAAGAAGAAAAATGGAATATACAAAATCATTGTACCAAAAAAGAACTGACACTGTAAACTTTTAGGTAGTATCATGTGAGCAGAAGCCAATTTAAAGAAGGATGAAGTAGAAACTGCATTGAAGACATTGGCAAAATAAGGCTCCAGGAACGAATGGAATACCAACATACTTGTTTCAATTAACAGAGGCAGCCATGGATGTGCTCACCAGTCTATGTTAGGAAAATTGGAGGACAGCTGTCTGACCAATGGATTGGAAGAGATCCACATTTGTTCCTATTCCCAGGAAAAGTGATCCAACAGAGCAGGGGGACACTGCATGCCTTAAAATTGAGAAAGGAGTGTATTCTCTCTCCATACCTTTTCAATTTGTATGGAGCAAATTATTTGAGAAGCTGGACTCTATGAAGGGGAATGTGACATCAGAATCAGAGGGACAGAGACTCATCAATAATCTGCTTTATGAAGATAACATAATCTTGCTTACTGAATGTGAGGAGGACTTGAAGCACTTGTTGCAGAAGATTAAGGAAGGCAGCCTTCAATATGGATTGCATCTCAATGTCAAAAAAACAGATTCTTTTTGCTGGACCTATAGGCAGCATCATGATGAATGGAGATTGAAACTATCAACAACTTCATCTTACTTAGATCCACAATTACCACCCTTTGTACCAGCAGTCAGAAAATCAGGAGACACATTGCTCTGAGAAAGTCTGTAGTTAGGAACCTCTCCAAGTTATTGAGGATAATGATGTTGTTTGAGGACTAGAATGTGCCAGATTCTGGCCATGGTCTTTCCAGTGACTTGCTATGCATCTGAGAGCTGGACAATAAATAATAATGACAGAAGAAGAAATGATGCCTTTGAGCTGTGGTGCTGAAGAGTGCTGAACATCCTATGAACTACCAAAAGAATAAGCAGATATGTCTTGGAGAGGGTGCACTCAGAATTCTCTTTAGAGGCAAGGATGATGAGGCTTCCCCTCACCTACTTTAGTCATGTTGCAAGGAGGTCCTATTCCTTGGAGAAGGATATGATGCAGTGGTGGGTCAGCAAAGGAGAGGAAGACCCTTAACCAGGTGGACTGACACAATGACTGCCACAATGGGCTCTAATGTGTCAGGAAGTGTGAAGATGGCAGAGGATTAGACAAGGTTCAGATCTGTTGTTCATAGGGTCACTATGGATTGGACTTGAATTGATAGCACCTAACAACAAACAACATTTTAAAGATCTTATTAATGAATGAAAGTTATATCTCTCTGCCTTACTGTATTATCAGTTTGTTAAGAGTAGAACTGTTTTCTCACTGTTATAATCTGAGATTCTATTTTGTCTTATGGTAAGTGCTTCACAAATACATGGTACTGATGAATGAAACAAAGACTTTGGTACCACAACATTTATAGAAGGAACACTTGTTATCCTTGAGTTGGAATCAATTCCTTGTGAACCCATATGTCTCCAAGTAGAGCTATGCTCCACAAGCTTATAAAATTATTGCTTTTTTAAGTATATTTCAGACCTTTATTCTGAGGAGCCTCTGAATCTACAATCATTCAGTTAGCAAGAGACCATGTTATCCATTCATACCACCTGGCGATTCCACACTACTTAATAATGGACTCTAAGATAATAGTTAAACCTTTCTGAAGCACTCTTTTCATGGAAGCCCCTGCAAGTTTAAGGCTTCTCATGTATTGTATAATTTAAAATTTTCTCTAGGAGTATTTTCCTCTCGTAAGGTACTGGAAATACTCTTAGATCCTCTTTAAGACTCGGGTACAGAGAACAATGCCTCAAACAATTTTGAAATCCAAGTTAGAGCAAAGTCCTCCATGGCCATGGTAATTTGTTCATATTTCACAGAAACATTTTAATAATAATTATGTGTTTACACTTTCTCAAGTGTCAGACTATATAAGGAAACATACAATATAATAGTGTAAACTGCTGATATACAACAATTGATTACTTATTGTGTATTTAATTACATATCAACAGATTATCATGATTATTTCATTTAATATGTATAATAACTTTGTGAATAAAATATTTTATACCTAGAGAATATAAGTCTGAGAAAAATGAAATGTATTGTTGCAAATCATACGTCAAATTTGAATTCAAACATATAACACTACAAACTATAGATGTAAATTCCATGATATATTGAGTACAGAGGCTATATTTCAATCCTATTATATAAAATTCTGCTCTTGTTTTCTCCCTGGCATGTAATATAGGTTCTTTTTATCCTTGGAACTCTCCTTTTATTATATAGATACAACAAATTTAAGTGATACATAAAATTTATAAGTGGAAATATTAAATTCTATCTCCCATGTTATTGTTGTTATTATTTATTGCCTTTGAGTTGAGCATGACTCATAGCAACCCTGTGAACAAAAGGCCTGAAGCCCCTCTATAACTACCAACATTTATCAAAGTTCATAGAGTTTCCAGAGGCTTGTTATTTTGGAAGTGGATGCCACTTCTGCTTCTAAACCTGTCATAGTATGTTATTGTTGTTATGTGCCATTGAATTGCCTGAAATGTATAGCAAGCTATGTATAGCAGCTCTGGACTCTTCCCTGTCCTGAGCCATTCTCTTTAACTCCAACACACCACCCACGTCACTCACGCCAGTCACTGTTTCAACCCTTCTCATTCCTCTCCTGCACTGTCTGTCCACTCTTTGGAGCATGATGTCCTTCTCCAAGGACTGATTTCTCCTGGCCATGGGCTCCAAGTAAGTGAGGCAGAGCTTCACAATCCTAGCCTCTAAAGAGATACAGACCTCCAAGACAAATCTATTTGTTTTCTTGCATATTTACATTAAATATTGTTTAATACGAGGTCAGGTGTTTAAGTGGTAAAGAGTTACATTGTCAGTCCAAAGGCTTGCATTTCCAATGTACTAACTGCTCTAAGAGAGAAAAATGGGTAATCACCTCCCATTTGATTTACTACCTCTAAAGTCAGCTGGAGTGTTAGCTATGGGTTGTTTCCAACTTGACAGTTCATAACAACAACAATAACGGTGCTTAAAATGTAGTTCTTTTAAAAGTTGTACTTTTAAAAAAATAATAAGTATTATTCCATGAAATTCTTATGCTTAAGGAAATGTGTGCACACTTAACAGGTATTTATTAAAAATTGTGTTCTAATCCTTTATATTTTATATTCTTGAGTATATTTACTTCAAAAGTAGAAGTTACTAGTTTGTAAATCACTATTAGTTTTATATTCCCAACTTCTTTTCCGAAGTAGGATTCTAGATAGTCTATAACAAATATAAAACCAATTTCTAAGAATATGATTCCAATCCAAGGTGACTTCAAATATTTCAAAGTAGAACCACTACACATGAGAGCAGTAATCTTTACAGTTGTTTGACACTTGCTACTGGTCTAGTTTGAACTGCCAACTTTTAGGTTAGTTGGTTTTTTTGTTGCTACTGAGTTGGAACCAACTCAGAGCTGACCCTCAAGTGGGTTTTCAGTGCACTGTAGATTCAAACCACATGCCTTTGGGATTACAACACAGCTTCCTACCACTAGGCCACCAGAGCTCAGCTTAGTAAGTAAGGTGGAAATTGTTTGTATCACACATACACCTCAAATTAAGGTCTTAGATGTGATTTAGCATCTAGAGCATCAAAGCTCATTGTTGACATTAATGTGATGAAATGAAAAGCAGTAATATGTTTGAACTGCTCTTGGTGTGCTATTTGCAAAATGAAAATACCCATTAAGTATATCCTAGAGTTTATAAATTGATTTATGTCAATACACAAACCAAAAATTACCATTTCCTACTACATGCTTTTTATGAAACACATCATGAGATCAAAATGGCAGTTAGAACCACTTATTCTTTCATATTAAGTGGGAATATGAAATTGCTACCTATATTTAAGAAGGTAATAACAGGCATTTTACTTTTCATTTCTAAGCACAATACAGAAACTAGCATCAACTAGTAATTTCTACTAAAAATAGAACTTAATATGAAAAGAAAAGCAGCAAGGAAGAAACAACAGATCTTTCTTCTGAAAATTAAATTCCTTGGGCTTCCTTAGAAAATGAAATAATACAAGTTTTACATATGATCCCTTAAGTCTCAGCATATCAAAGCACGTTTTACTTCTTTCTTCTAATATTTCAGTTTTAATGCAGACAAGCACACAGGATTATATATAT
>NW_006401258.1:9575-11588 GCF_000299155.1 Elephantulus edwardii
GTGTGTGTGTGTGTACACACACACACATCTGGTAAAGGCTATAAAAGAGATAGTTTATATAATCCTCAAGGAAAAGAGACTAAGAATAAACTAGGACTGTATATTCACTAGTCAAAGTTGTGGCTTCTAGACAAAGTCACCTTGGTGAATCTTCCCGTTCAGCATTTTTTTAAACCATCTCCCAAACCCACCCATACTTAGAATTAAAGTGAAAACAAACAAAATCAAGTACATGTGTAATACCCAGAATTTGGATAAGCAAAAACAAATTCTGCTTAGAATTAAGGATAAGAAAATGAATGAATGGAATTCCAAAATCTCTGTAGATGTTCATCGAAATGAAAAATAAAGAAATTAAATAAAACAAAAAAAAAAGAAAAGAAAATCCTGTGCAGAGTCCTTAGGTTTGGTTATTGGGTGCCATTGAGTCAAGTACAACTCATAACAACCGTATGAATAATAAACCTGAGCTTTGTCCTATCTTGTGCCATTCTCACCATTTCCAACATACTTGATCTGCAGGCACTGTGTCTATCTCATTGAGGGTCTTCCTTTCTTTATCTGACCCTCCACCATTCAAAGCATGATGTCCTTCTCCTACCTTCATGTCCAAATATGTGAAATGACATTTCTTCATCTTTACCTCTAAGGAGCACTTTTCGAGGACTTCTCTGTTTGGTTTTTTTAGCTGTCCAGGGGTTAGTCAGTGCACTTTCTAATACCAAAACTCAAACACATCAATAATTCTTCTGTCATCCATATTAATTTCCCAGATCTCTTATATACAGCAAGTGATTGAAAAAACCATGGCCTGACTCAAGTACATCTTTGTCCTCAAACTGACATCATTGCTTCTCAGGAATTTGGAGATATCCATGAAATATTCTTATATTCCTAGGAAATATGGTCTTAGATGTAGAGTTCAGATTGGAATTCACTCAAAAGGATGAGAAACAGCTGCAAGCACCTTTTGATAACTGGTACATGGAATGTACAAAGTTTGAATGTAAGAATGCTTGAGGTTGTAAAAAATGAGATGGAATGCATGAACATTGGAATTCAAGGTATTAGAATATCAATTTTAATTGAGATGGATGAGCATGACCCATTTATAATCAGACAATCATATGATCTTTTATCTCTGGAATGAGAAACTGAGGAAGAATGGTGTTCCATTTATATAAAAGAGACAATTCCAAGATCTATCCTAAAGTTCAATGTTGTGACAGGAGAGTATCCATACACATACAAGAAAGCTCTAGTAATATGACAATCATTCAAATATATGCACCAACGAGTAAAGCCAAAAAGTAGGAAATAGAATATTTCTACCAACTTTTGAAATCCAAAATTGAGCTAACATGAAATCAAGATTCATTAATAATTATAGGTGACTAGAATACAAAAGTGGAAACAGGAAAGAATGATAGTGGGAAAATGTGGACTTGGCGACAGACATGAAGCTGGACATAAAATGAATTTTATATGTTTAGTGATTTATTCATTGGAAATAACTCTTTAAAAAAACACAAAAGGTGACTTTACATATAGACCTGACCTGATGGACCATATAGGAATCATATTGACTGCATCTGTGAAAAGACTTACTGGAGATGCTCAATATTAACAGCTAAAACCAAGTCAGGTGTTGACCATGGAAGAGATAGATCATCAATTGCTCAAACTGAAGCTAAAGCAATTTAAAACTGGTCCTGAGAAAGATGGGATAAATAATGTATACTGCATTGAAACAGATGAAAGAGATAATTGTTTAAGAGGGATATGTGATTAGGTATTCTTGTAATGGCAGGAGTCCAAAACGAAGATTGCATAGTGGAGTGGACTTAGGAGGAGGGATTATATAACAACGAAAGAATTTTTCTTTTGGTTTTCCAAGAGAAGAGTGAACTGAGGGGGAGGGGAGGGCAGGGAAAAAATGCAACAACAATGAATGAATGGGAATAATTAAAAAAAAAAGAGAGAGACTTCTCTCCTTTATACTGAGTGAACAAG
>NW_006401259.1:0-1761 GCF_000299155.1 Elephantulus edwardii
AAGGGGAAGTCACCTCAGACAATAACGAAGAGGCATCTTTCAAAGGTACACAGGGAAAACCGGCGGGAAGAGGTTCTTGGGGACAGGGACAAGCGTGCTCCTGGGTGGAAGGGAAGCCTGAAAGTGGCGCACAGGGGAAGCCACCTCAGATAACAATGAAGAGGCATCTTTCAAAGGTACACAGGGAAAACTGGCGGGAAGACGCCCTTGGGGACAGGGACAAGCGTGCTCATATATAATAAATTCTATGCTATTCTTGCTCTATTGATAAAATTAGAATTTTTATTTGATTCATATCTATTCTACCTATATTTCGCAGGTGTTTTTTTTTTGCATATAAACATGACAGAATTAACCAACTGTAAACTGGGGAAGTACATTTAGTTACTTTAGAAGTAACAATGTAAGTTTGTCCCTGAGAAGTATTAATTAATTCATTTATTTTCTTTTAGGCAACTCTGTTGACCTAGTGGTAAAGAATTGCACAAAGACAGTAGTTTGAATCTTCCAGCTGCCCTGAAGGAGAAAGATGGCCAGTTTTCTCCCTTGTGGTTTATTGCCTCTGAAAATGTGCTAGAAAGTCAGCTATGAATTCTGACTTGATGGCACATGACAATAACAACAACAATTCTGTTTAGGATAACCAGTTTTTGAGATGTGACTATTTATAATCATGTAAATAGAGGAAATAATTTGTGTGATTTGGAATTTATCCACCTTCTAATATTAGAGCAGAAAATAATTTAATAAGCTAATAAAATATTTTATGACTGCATTATTGGTTTTAACAAAAGATATGAAACCGTTTATCAAAAAGATATAGTATTTTTAATGTATGTGTGCAAGAAAATAGCTGAATACCCATTAATATTAACTCCTCATTGTTGAAAACAGTACTGTTTGGATAATTTTGTTCTATCTACTGCATAAAGTATGTATGTGAATTAGAGGCCAGTGTTTTCTTTCATTTTGTTTCAATTTTCAGGTTGTGGGATTTTTTTATTCTGATCTGAATGAAGATTTATGAGCAAATTTATTTTCATTAAATTATTCATACACATTATGTTCTACATCATTTTCAGTAACCAAATTATAATCACATACTCCACACTTCTTCCCTGAAACATTAATTTCCATAATTTTTCTATACAACTCTGTGTTTTCCCTTTTTTTACTGAAGTTATGATTATCATCCACATATGGGACAATGCCTTCCCATAGCCAATCTTCTTATGCAACTATGATTGGTAGTCTAGTAGGTAAGAAGTTGCAATGAGGATTCAGAGGCACACAGTTTGAATCCACTAGCTTCTCTGTGCAAGGAAAAAATGGGCACTGTCCTTCTCTACTATTTGTTGTTGTTGAATGCCATCAAGTTGAGGACAATTCATAGAGACCCTTTGAACAAAAGTCCTCAAGCTTTCCTATAGCTATTGTCATTTATCAAACCTCAATATAATGTTAAGGTTTTACTGTCCATAATGACTTCCTTACTCACTAACTTACTTTGCTATAGGTGAAATGGAGGAGGTTATACGAATTGGATGTGTTAACTAATCAAAAAGAAAATTGGCTAGTCCTATTAAACCACATGGAGCTAGGATGGTTTTGTTGTTGTTGTTGTTGTTATGTGCTATCGAGTCATTTGTGAATCATAGCAACCCTATGTACAAGAGCCCTAAATGCTGTTCTATCCTGTGCCAACCTCGTTGTCTCAAACATATTCATTCCCACCACTCTACTCACAGAATCGATCCATCT
>NW_006401259.1:5279-9576 GCF_000299155.1 Elephantulus edwardii
TCAACCCATATGGGAGGCTGCAGTCCTTGACCTTCTGCAGCAAGCGCTTCAGGTCCTCCTCAGTTTCAGCAAGCAGGGTTGTATCATCCGCATAACACAGGTTGTTGATGATATTTCCACCAATCCTGATGCCACATTCCTCCTCGTACAGCCCAGTGTCTCGGATGATCTGTTCTGCATACAGATTGAAAAGGTGTGGAGACAAAATACACCCCTGATGGACCCCTTTCCTGATTTTGAACCATCCAGTGTCACCCTGCTCTGTTCTGATGACTGCCTCTTGTCCAAGTATAGGTTTCACATTAGCACAATCCAATGTTCTGGGATTCCCATTCTTCTCAGAATCATCCATAGCTTGTGATCCACACTTTCAAAAGCCTTTGCATAGTCAATGAAGCATAGATAGACATTCTTCTGGTATTCTCTGCTTTCTGCCAAGATCCATCTTTCATTAGCTATAATATCCCTAGTACTACGACCTCTTCTAAATTCAGCCTGCACATCTGGCAGTTCTCTGTTGTCATATTGTTCCAAACGCTTTTAGATAATTTTCAGCAGACTCTTGCTTGCCTGTGATATCAATGATATTGTTTGATAACTTCCACACTCTGTTGGGTCACCTTTCTTTGAGTGAATCCAGCAGCAGAATTAGAAAATCTGACCAATCAGCAAAAGAAAATGCTAGAGAATGTAATGTAACATTCAGGACAAGAATTGTCTAGCCAGAATACGGCCAAAGAGAGTGATAGCTATAGCAGCCACAGCAAAGTATCAGAGATCTGACACAAGATGGAGCAGACCTTGAGACTGCTACGTTATTGAACCCAAGTGGATTTCTCTTTGCCCAAGTTTGCTGAAGGACTGTGGCAGAGAGAACCAATATTGGTAGGATTCAGAATATTTTAACACAGGAAATTAAAAGATTAATTAATTGCATTGGGAAAGTATGCCATCAGAGACCTCTGCAAGGTACTGAGGAGCATCGATGTCAGTCTGGAGACTAAGGTGTGCTTGATATAGGCCATGGTCTTTGCCATTATTTGCTGTGCTTCAGAGAGCTTGACAATGACTATGGATGATAGAAGAAGAGTTTATGCCTTTGACCTTTGGTACTGGGGAAGATTATTGAATATACGAATTCAATAATGAATTGCTAGGAGAAAAAACAAGTTCATCCTGGAGAGGGTGAAGCCAGGCTGCTCGTTGGAGGCAAGGATTCTGAAGTTTATTCTGACATACTTTGGGCATATTGCAAGGAGGAACCAACCATTTCTTGGAGAGGGATGTCATGCTTGGGAGGGTGGAGGAACAGCACAGGAGAGGAAGACCCTTGATGAGATGGATTGACCATTTTACTGGGGTAATGGGGATAGGCATGTTGGAAGCAATGAAATCGACCAAATAGAGCATGATTTAAGGCTGTTGTACATATGGTTGCTATGAGTCGCAAGCAACTCAATAGCACAAAACAACAACAATGGGTTCAGGTAGCCTGCTTCCTATGTGACATTGTTGTGGTACAATTTTTTATGTCTGAGGCAATAGCAGGTTCTTGATCTGAAGCCTCCCAGAAGAGGGTGGAGTAACTACCCTGCCTGCATTTCTCTCAGTTCTATAGAGAAAAGGCCTGTGGAAACAGCCTTCTCTGTCAGACATCTGTCACATCTAAGGCAATCCAAAGTGCTCTGGACTGATGAGAAGAAGCACATCAAATTCTGGAGACCTGATTGGTTAACCAAGAAGCCTTGGTTTTCTCTTCAAGAATGAGCTCCAGCTGTCTCACTACCTTCTGTTTGAGCTTAAGAGATGTCACGTGATGCAGCCAAACAGAGTTACCTTCCCCTTCCACTCAAAGTACCTCACTGAAGTCCCTGCATCACTCCTTGTGTGTTAGGAAGCTTTCTGGGCACAGTCTGGTGGTGTTGGGACCAGAATTCCAGATGCATGCTGGCGATGATGGGACTGGATTTCCAGGTTCACATTCACTCAGATTCCAGCGTCGTCAACTCCCTCAAACATGTGTGGTGTCAGGAAGCAGTTCCCTGGTGACTGCATGACATCAGCAAGCAGCTCTCCATGTGTGCCTGGTGTGAGCAAACAGCTCTCTGTCACGTGCCTGGTGTCAGAAAGCAGCTCTCCAGCACCTGTGTGGTATCAGCAAGCAATTCCCCACGGCGTGCGTGACGTCAGCCAGCAGCTCCCCTGCACATGAGTGTATTCAACTAGCAGCTCCCTGGCATGTGCCTGGCTTCAGGAAGAAGCTCCCTGAAGCATGTGTAACATCAGGTAGCAGCTCCCCGGTGCCTGTGTGGCGTCAGCAAGCAACTCTCTGGCATGTGTTGACAGTTGTTTTTAACTTTTCTCAATCTCCAACTGTATTGCTCTCTGCAGTCTCTTGTTGTGCTGTCTAGCTGCCACCGAGGATTTTTATTTTCTTCAGGTTAAGATTAAAATCATAGACAAAGTTATAGTGTTTCATCTTCTGGAGCAAATATTTCAAGTGGTTATGAAAATGTGCCATCTGCATAACACAGGTTCTTTGAGTCTTCCACCAATCCTAAAGACATACTCTTTATAAAGTTCAGCTTCTGTAAGGATTATTTTCAGCACACAAGATCAATGTATGTGGAGCTTTGAGACACACTTTGGCTGATTTTGAATCATGTCGTGTTTCCTTGCTTTGTTCGGACAACAGACTCTTAGTCTATGTCTAGTTTTCACATGGAAACAGATAAATGTTCTGAGTTTCCCATTTTTCTTAATGCTAGCAATAATTTACTATGATCCACACAGTCGCATAATTTTGCATAGTCAATAAAGCAGAAATAAACACCTTTCTAGTATTCTCTGTTTGGATCCAAGATCTATCTGACACTAGCAATTATATCGCAGGTTCCATAGGCTCTTCTAAATCTGGCCCAAATTAATGTAAGTTGTCAATTGATATGCTGTTCTCTTTCTGATGGACAACTGTTTTTCATATCACTCTTATTTCACACATTAGGTGTGCACATCATTGTCTATTATTTGCTTTTATGAGAAAAGTACTTATCTGTCAATTGGCTGTGCTGGAGTGACTTGAAGTTTGGTGTAATGAAGGAAACTATGCCACTGGTATTTTAAATGCAAATAGGTTCACCCTTAGTGGATAAGTTTCAATAGAGCTTCCTGATTAAGAAAGACTGGGAATCAGGATTGACTATGCACTTCTAAAATAACAGGCCTTAGAAAATCCTAGAATGAGAGTGTAATACTGTTGGATATAGTAGTAGAGTAAAGGATCTTGGATTGGTAGATATAAAAAAATGAGCAAAAATAGCTACAAATATCCATTAACAAACAAAACTTTATTATGTGTGAATCTAGGATTTACTTTTAAGAAATGTTATGTGTAGTATAATGAGTTAACTGACAATATGACTTTCCTAGTTCATTGCTTTGATTTTGCTACATGGCTAAGTGAGATTATGCTAATAATGTGAATAAAGTGAGTATTCATTTTTTCATGAGAATATGCAAACAGAATATTACTAATGGAGAAAATTGGTGAGGTCATTCATTGTTGCACTTTTCTCCCTGCTCTCCCTCTCCCTCCCGATCACTCTTCTCATTGAAAAGAAAAACTCTTTCATTGTTATACAATCCCTCCCCCCAGGTTTACTCCACTGTGCAGCATTCATTCTGGAGTTCTATAATGACAAGAATACCCATTCGAAGCATTGAACTGCAACGAATCCCATTGTCGTGTTTTCCTTTATCCCGCTGGCATCTGGTGGCCCATACGGGGACCCTCTTCAGAAGTTGCAGGAAGGAGACCTATCAATAAAGTCCCAGAGAGGGAGGCAGGAGGCGTCACTGGGCAAGGTCACCTCGGATAACAACAGAAGGAGGCGTCTTCCAGGTCAGACCCAGCGAAAACCTGCCAGAGAGGGAGGCAGAAGGCATCACTGGGCAAGGTCACCTCGGATAACAACAGAAGGAGGCATCTTCCAGGTCAGACTCAGCGAAGAAAATCGGCCAGAGAGGGAGGCAGGAGGAATCATTGGGCAAGGTCACCTCTGATAACAGCAAAAGGAGATGTCTTCCAGGCCTCTTCCAGGTGCAGCCCTCGGGCCAGAAAGGAAAACACAATCTACACAGGAGTTCTACAGGACACATCAACTTGCCTTGGAGACAGTACAACTAAACTTAAGAGACACTGGTCAAAAGAAAAAATGTCAGCAGCCGACGTTTTTGGAATCACAGAAGCCAAGAAAGCTTAAGATACAAGCTGTCAGATCATGGGTTGGACAATGGA
>NW_006401260.1:0-2368 GCF_000299155.1 Elephantulus edwardii
AAACCTATGCTTGGACCAGGAAGTAGTCGTTAGAACAGAACAAGGAAATACTGCATGGTTCAGGGTCAGGAAAGGTGTGCATCAAGGATGCATCTTATCTCCATACCTTTTCACTCTATATGCAGAATAGATCATTTGGGAGGCTGGACTCTCTTGAGGAGGAATGTAGTATTAGAATTGGAGGAAGACTTATCAACAACCTACATTATGCAGATGACACAACCTTGTTTGCTAAAACTGAAGAGGACATGAGGCATTTGCTGCAGAAGGTCAAGGACTGTCATCTTCAATATGGATTAAAGCTCAAAATCAAGAAAATAAAGAATCTCACCACTGGACCAATCAGCAGCTTCATGATGGATGGAGAAGAGATTGAGATTGTTGATAACTTTACCTTGCTTTGGTTCTACAATCAACACTCTTAGCACTGCAGTCAGGAAATCAACAGACAAATTGTACTGGGAAAGTCTGCTGTCAGGGACATCTCTAGAGTACTGAAGAGCAATGATGTCAGTCTGGAGACTAAGGTGTGCCTGGTCCAGGCTACGGTCTTCACAATTTCTTGTTATGCATCTGAGACTAGGACAATAATAAAGGATGATAGAAGAAGGATTGATGCCTTTGAGTTGTGGTGCAGGAGAAGAGTGTTGAATATACCATGGATTTCCAGGAGAGCAAATAGTTCTGTCCTTCTGCAGAGGCTGAATCCAGGCTGTTCCTTGGAAATAAAGATTTTGAGGCTCCATCTCTTTACTTTGGGCATGTGGCCATGAGGGATCAGTCCTTGGAGAGAGACATCCTGCTTGGAAGGGTGGAGGGACAGCACAGGAGAGATGAGATGAGATGGATTGACCCAGTGGCTGGAGAAATGGGGTTATGTCTATGAGGTCTATCAGGATAGGGTTGGTTCCAGAGAGTCTCAGGTGACTTGATTACATGTAAGAACAACCACAAGTTGTCAGAAACTGTGCTGCCAACCAAAAAGCACATGATTTGAATTCATCAGCTGCTCAAAGGGAGAAAGAAGAACAATCTCCTCCCTTGAGATTTACTGCCTCTGAAACTCGCTGGAGGGTCAGCTGAGTTAGCTCTGACTTGTATGTATTCGTATGTCTTAGTTACCCATTGCCAGTATTTAACAGAGCTATTGCCGGAGGGTGACTTTTAAAAACAGATATTTACTTTCTCACAAAGTTTGTTGTTGTTGTTGAGTAAGAACCAACCCTTAGCTGGCCTTCCCGTGGATTTTCATAGGCAGTTCATTACACTGGAGGAGAGTGCCCATCCTTCTCCCATGGAGTGGTTAATGGATTCGAACCATGTGCCTTTGGGACTACAGTACAGATTCATACCACTAGGCCACCAGAGCCTACAACTTACAGACTTTAGGAAGCTAAAAACCTCCTTCACTCTTAGCTTTTGGTTGAGAACTGACTCCTTGCTGATGCTTTACTAGGTTTTCAGAGGCTTTGAAGTGCATGCGAGGAGATTGCACAGTGTTCCCCTGAGGGGCCACTGGTGGATTTGAACTGTCAGAGAAGCACCTCCTTTGGGTTCACAGTGCAACACCCTACAGACTATTGTTAAAATTCAGGGAGTCTGCTCTAGGAGAAGACCCTCTCTGTGGTTATGGAAGAAGGACCATGTTTTCATCAATATCTGCCAGCCAGATGGGTGTTCACTGAAGATCTCCATTTGTTCTGGCCTTCTCCAAAGTCCAGGGATTTTTCCTGCTGAGGCCCAGGTCCAAAAGGATGCACTCTACTCCTGGTGATTTTTTCTTAGTGGTACTATTTGTCCCCCTATTAGTTTGATTTCCTCTAATTTTTGTCCCTAGTTGGATGAAAGGTATTACAGGCCATACTGTGAGGGAGTGACCTTATGTTACTGCAGTGATGGGGTGAGAGAGCATTGCGTTCCACCATTAATCCTCCTCCAACTAACTATAAGTTTTGATATGGAGGGGATCATTACATAGCTTATAGGCCACATCATTATATGCATATGTTGTGCCTTGGGGTTTTTTGGTAGAGATCGCAATTCAACTCCATCACAGCATGCATATATCTTTATCTATAGATAAAGATATAGATGTCTAGATAAGTATCAAAGGTGTAGATATAGGTATGTTGTTGTTATGTGCTGTAAAGTCGCTTGCGACTCATAGCAACCCTATGTACAGCCCTAAACCCTGCTCTATCTATTCTGTGCCAATCACACTGCCTCTGACACACCCATCCCGATTACCCCAGTCACTGAATCAATCCACATCATAGAGGGTCTTCCCCTCCTGTGCTGTCCCTCCAACCTACCAAGCATGATGTCCCGCTCCAAGGACCTGTCCCTTCTTACAGCATGTCCAAAGTAT
>NW_006401260.1:2532-3136 GCF_000299155.1 Elephantulus edwardii
GACTTTCCCATCGTAATATGTTTTTTGATTTTCTGGATACTGGTGCCAAGAGTGTTGACTGTGGAGCCAAGAAGACTAAAGTTGTTAACAATCTCAGTCTCTTCACCATCCATCTTGATGCTGTCAATTGGTCCAGTGGTGAGCATCTTTGTCTTCTTGACATTGAGCCTCAATCCATACTGAAGGCTGCAGTCCTTGACCCTCTCCAGCAAGCATTTTGGGTCCTCCTCAGTTTCATCAGGCAGGGTTGTATCATCTGCATAACACAGATTTTTAATAGCTCTTCCACCAATCCTGATGCCACACTTCTCATCATAGAGCCCAGCCTCCCGGATGATCTGTTCTGCATACAGGTTGAAAAGTTATGGAGATAGGACACATCCCTGGCATAAACCTTTTCCAATTTTGAACCATGCAGTGTTTCGCTGCTCTGTTCTGACGACTGCCTCTTGGTCCAAGTATAGGTTTTGCATTAGCAAGATCAGGTGTTCTGGGATTCCCATTCTTCTCAGAGTCAGCCACAGTTTGTTATGATCCACATGGTCAAAGGCTTTTGCATAATCAATGAAACACAGATAGACATTCCTCTAGTACTCCCTGCTTT
>NW_006401260.1:8705-9987 GCF_000299155.1 Elephantulus edwardii
AGAAGAAAAGGAAGGAGGAAAGAGGTGGAGCAGGAGAGAGGGACAGAGGGAGGGATTACAGCTCAGACACCCAGCTTCAGCTATTCGCAGCCTTGTAACTAATGACCAAGACGCTTCTAAAAGAAGTGTGTATAGTGTATATATTCTTAAGGGATTTGAGTTTCTGCCTTGAGAGCTGATGGATAATAGATACTCTTGTAGAGATTGAGAGGCAGGGATTGGAGCTCTCATCTCAGGGCTGTGATGGTGCCATCTCATTTATAATTAAACCCAGGGTTTTTACTTACATCTCCTTGATTCCTTATTGTTAGTAACCACTTCAATCTTAAGCCCCTTTTGAAGTTGTTCTTTTGTATTCTAGTCTTTATCATCAGCCAGTTGTGTCTGGTAATTGCAAATTATTTGAACAAGAAGCAAATTGGATAACAAAGACTCTGAAAAGGTCAGGGGAGCTGTGTCTCGAAGATGCAGCTAGGGGAAGGAAGAACATCGGCTTGAAACATTTATTTCACACATATCCCTAGGCTGCACTAGATTAGATGGGTAATGCATCTGGCATTGTGAAGATGGTACAGGATAGAGCAGGATTCAGGTCTGTTTGTCATAGAGTCGCTGTGAGTTCTGGTCGAATCCACAGCACCCAACAGCCACACAATGATAAGGCTTGTTTATATCTCAACAATGACTGGCTTCAGATACACCCTGCACAGATACTGCATCATTAACATCACAAAGAAAGCCTTAGTACCAAAAGGAATTACATCCATTTGGGGGGATGCAGTTCAATCTGTAACAAGGATCCTGATGAGGACTCTCTAAGCCCCAGTTTCCTCATTGTCTCTGGAGCCCTATCAGTGTGAACAGAGCGTTGCATGAGGGAAGGAAACAGAAGTGTCAAAATCCAGTTCCAGTTGGGTCCAGCTGGAGCTGGTCAGAGCAGTGCTAGGGTATTGGGACAGTCATTCAGCCTAGTGGTTAAAGCGTTGTGCTGCCAACCCAAAGGTAGGAGATAACGAATCTACCAGATGTTTTCTGGGAGAAAGATGGGCTATCTCCTCCTGTGCAATTTACAGCTTCTGAAATCTGGCTAGAGGGACTGCTACGTGCCAGTTCCAACCTTGATGACAATGAATTTGAGGTTTGTTTTTTTATTTACTCAGACTCATTAGCAATGGATGACCAACCTGTCCATTATCAGCCTCCAAGTTCCAACCTGTCAGCTTCCCTGGGCTCATAACGAAGATTTGGGGGCTTGGCAGAGGGCAGGTGGTGCTGAGGTCTG
>NW_006401261.1:0-1064 GCF_000299155.1 Elephantulus edwardii
AAAGGGAAGCCACTGACTGGGAAAAAGCATTTGATAATGACATATCAGATAAGGGACTTATACCCAGAATTTATAAAATACTTGAGCACCACAACAAGATAAAGGTAAATAATCCAATAGAAAAATGGGTATAGGATATGAAGACACGTCACCGAAGAAGACATTCAGATGGCTAACAAGCACATGAAGACATGTTCAAGATCTCTAGCTCTAAGAGAGATGCAAATTAAAACAACTATGAGATATCATTCTCACCCAGTAAGAATAGCAAAATTTAACAGAATAGCAAGCAACAAATGCTGGCAAGGTTGTGGAAAAACTGGAACCCTTATTCACTGTTGGTGGAAGTGTAAAATGGTGCAACCACTGTGGAAGACAGTGTAGCACTTTCTAAAAAAGTTGCAAATAGACATACCATGTGACCCAGCAATTCCACTACTGGGAATATACACCAAGGAGACCATAACTGACATCCAAGCAGGTATATGTACACCCATGCTTATTGCGGCTTTGTTCACAATAGCAAGGAGTTGGAAACAACCTCAGTGCCCATCAACAAATGAATGGATAGAGAAGCTGTGGTACACTCACACAGTGGAATACTATGCTGTATTGAAAACAAGAAACTCATGCAATATTATTCAAAATGGGTGACTCTGGAGGACCTTATGCTGAGTGAAGTATCCCAGTCACAAAAGGACAAATACTGCATGGTGCCACTAGTATAAAACAGGACTGACATCAGGGTTGCGGGGAGACTGAGAAAGATGGGTTCAATAATGTATACTGCACTGAAACAGATAAGGGAGAAAACGGTTTAAAAGGGATATGTGAATAGGCATTTTTGTCATGACAGGAGTCTAAAGCTAAGGCTACATGGTGGAGTGGACCTGGGGGAGGATTTGTAAAACAATGAATGAGTTTTCCTTTTACTTTTCTAAGAGGGTAGTGTATGGGGGGAAGGTTGGGAGGGGAGAAAAGTGCAACAATGAATGAATGGAAATCCAATGTCTCTGTGAATTTTTACTGAAATTAATAATAAATTTAAATAAAACAAAAAATCC
>NW_006401261.1:2459-6576 GCF_000299155.1 Elephantulus edwardii
GCAGACTCTCTGACTTCTTCATGCTGAACGGGCGTTGATGTGAAGGGGGAAAGGGAGCACGCTTTATCACCTCGCTGATGGCCCTGCTGCTTGCCTTCTTGTTCTGTCAGAAGATGTCTTACTGACATTTACTCCCCTCTGGAGTACAAAGTGTTTTCCCAAGTGGGCCCAGTGGGGATGGCTGACAGAAACCTGAGGCTCCATCCTCCTTTGCTTCCTTAACTGGCCGTTGTATCTCCTCCTTGTCTCTGGAACTGGGTTCAGGGTCAGGTCGTCCATCTCGGGTGAGGGAATCCCTGGGGTCCGGCAGTGGGAGCCTCATGGAGCTTCGTTGGCGGCGTGGGCTCGGCAGCAGGTGGCTGCGACCAACAGGACTCACCCATTCCTCCCTGGGAATCCTTCATCTCTTGATGTTGAGCCTGATCCGCACTGAAGACCAGTCATTAACTGTTTTTATTTCCCTGATTTATTATGTTGACTCTCTTTTCTGTGCTGCCTTTATAGATTAATCTACTTAAAAGTTCATATGGCCGTGTTTATTAGGTGCTTTGTGCTGAAGCCAAAATAAATATATGGGTTTAATATGTCATAGAATAGGGGCAAATTTAATAACTATTCATAATTTTTTGTTTGAAGCTGCCTAAAAAATCACACCTTTGACTTACATACTTACTCAAATAGGCAACTTTATGAAGACTGTCTAAAGATACTGTCCAAGTTCATAGAGTTTCTGGAGGCAAGCTATTTCGGAAGTGGATGCCACTCCTACTTCCAAGCTTTTTAATCAGGGAGCTCCCCCAAACATTGTCCACTATGGGTAGCCGTTATCTCATTCGACACATCCATGTCACAGTGTTCAGCATCATAGCAACCAAAAGTTACTTTTATTAAATTAAAAAAAAAATTTAAAAAATTATTATTTTTGTGTATGTACCATCAAATTGAATCTGACTGGTACAGGAGGAGATTGTCCTTCCTTCTCCAGCACAGCACCTGGTGGATTTGAACCATGTACCTCTGGGATTTCAGTGCAGCTTCTTGCCACTAGGCCACCAGACCTCCCCTACGAGTTTGTAAAGCAAATGGACAGACCAATGCTATATCACTTAGAAGAATGCTTGACCAAACACAGTTAAAAACAGGCCTGAGAGTTGCAGATTAAAATCACCCACCTTTGGCTTGATAGCATCTCTTTCTGTCCACTGATCTGTCTCTATGTTGCTGTTGTTGTTAATTGCCATCGAGTCGTAGGTGACTCATACCGACCCTACGAACATTAAGACCTGAACACTTTTATAACTTTCGATTCTTCATAGAGTCTTGCTTTCTGGATGCAATCTCTTTCAGAAATGGATATATCACTCCTGTTTCCAAGCTTGTTTTAATCAGGAGCTCCACCAAACACTGCCTGCCATGGATAACCATTATCGTGTTTGACACATCAGTGTCACAGTGTTCAGCATCACAGCAACCACCAGTTAGCTCTTACAGCAAATGGACAGACCAGTGCTATACCACTTAGAAGAATGCTTCACCAAATACAGTTAAAACCAGGCAGATTAAAATCATCCACCTTTGGCTTGGTACCATCACTTTTCTGTTCAACTAGGCCAACTGAGCTCTATGTTGTTGTCAATTGCTGCTAGAGACATAAATATGGTTAAAGGACATAAAAATTTACATAACTATAATTTTTAAAGTAATAGAAGCACAAAAACTGTGTTAAATAAGTATATCTTTTAACAAGTTCATAATCAGATGGATGTAATTGTTACTCTAACTCTTCCTAACAATTAGTACAAATTAACTGAGGGAAAATATTTATGAGTGATATAAGGAATGCTTTACTTAGTAAACTTGTCTAGTAAGACAATCAAGAAAATAATTTAATACTTATATTCTAGCTTTCTTTTTGCAAATTAATCAAAGGAAGACAGAGCCAAGTAAGGTAACAAAACCAGATAGCTAATTTTGTAGACCGCAATTTAGAATCCAAATATAGTGACACTGCTTATAGTTGCCAGTTAGACTTCTGGCAACTCCAACAAAAACTTGCAGCTGAGAACTTGAAGATAAACCAAAAGGGCCTCTGAGTGGTCACAAAAGATGTCAAAAGAATTGGCACTTTATTTGGGGTAGAGAAATGCCAGCCTTCACATTAAGCAGAAAGTCCATTCCACAACTGTTTATAAAAATGGAAGGGTTGCTACTGGTAGGCACACTGACAGCAATATTTATATTCTTTTAGAAAGATTTCCAAAACTGAGCAAATAAGCTTGTTTTGCTGTGAACTGTTATTATGGGGGAAAGTGATTCTTGTTGAACTTTACTTTCCCTGACTATACTGAATGCTTTTTTAATTCTATTTTAGACTGTTTGACTTACAAAATTCGAATACACTGTTTTTTCACATCTGAATGCTTTTTAGGTCAAATACCTCAAGCCTACCTTACAAGATGTTCAGCACTAACTGAAAAATACAAGGACATTTCAGACATATATCAAAACTTGTGTCTAGGCAATGAAATAGAAAATGCTTTATAAAGTTGAAAGGAATCTTGTGTAATATGTTGGATTGGTAACCAAAATGTGAAATGCAGGAGCTGTTCCACAGGAGACAGGCTGGATCCTCCCATAAAAATTTACAGCCTTGGAAACCCAATGCAAGGTCACAAGAAGTAGGACGCCAATGCAATACAAGTTTAGGGTGTTTTTTGGTAGATAATTAATGAAAATTTTTTCTATTTATTCATGAATTAATTCATTTAACAACATTTATTAGGTGTATACTTTGTGCCACCAGGCCAATTGGCAGCATAACGATAGAGGCTGAGGTTGTGAACAATTTCATCTTTCTTGGATCCATAATCAACACCTGTCACTAGCAGTCAGGAAATTAAAAGACTAATTGCTTGAGTAAAGTCTGTTTTCAGGGACCTCTCCAGAGTGGTAAAGAGCAACAATGCCAATCTAGAGACCGGTCTTCTCAATTGCTTGTTATGTATTTGAGAGCTGGACAATGATAAGGATGACAAAAGAATTGATGTCTTATTTGTAGTGCTGAGGAAAAGTATTAAACATACCATGAAATTCCAAAGGAGCAAACAAGTCTGTCTTGGAGAGATTGAAGTTGGGTTGCTTCTTGGAGGCAAGGACTTTGAAGCTCAGAAGTAACAATGCCAGTCTAGAGACTAAGATGCACTTGATCCAGGCCATGGTCTTCGCAATTACTAGCTTTGTATCAGAAAGTTGGACAATGATAAGGATGACAGAAGAAGACTTGATGCCTTTGAGTCATGGTGCTGGAGAAGAGTCTTGAACATACCATGGACCACCAAGTAAACAAATAGGTCTCTCTCAGAGAGGGTGAAACTAAGTTTCTCCTTTCAGGCTCTGTCTCCCATTCTTTGGGCATGTGACCATGAGGGATAGGTACTTGGAGAAGGACATTATGCTTGGATGGGTAGAGGACCACTGCAGGAGAGAGAGACCCTGGATGAGATGAATTTGACACAGGACAGGCACAATGTGGGGCAGGCATATCAAACACAGTGAGACTAATTCAAGAGAGGGCAGGAATCAGAGCTATTGTTCACAGGGTCCCTAGGAGTCATAGTCTACTGGACAACAAACAACACAAGCAACATGTGCTAGATAATGTTCTGGTGCTGATAAATTAGTGTACAACAGAGACAAAAATCTCTCACCTGTAGAATTTGTATTCTAGGAGAGAAAAAGCAGTCAATAAACACAATAACTGCGTGGATCATAAAAAACTGTGACTGACTCTGAGAAGAATGGGAATCCCAGAACATTTAATCATGTTAATGCAAAACCTGTACTTGGACCAAGAGGCAATCGTCAGAACAGAGCAGGGCAACACTGCATGGTTCAAAATTGGGAATGGTGTACGCTAGGGATGCATCATATCTCCATACCTTTTCAACCTATATGCAGAGCAGATGATCCGAGAGGCTGGGCTCTATGAGGAGAAGCGTGGCGTTAGGATTGGTGGACGATCTATCAACAATCTGCGTTATGCAGACGACACAACCCTGCTCGCTGAAACTGAGGATGACCTCATGCACTTACTGCAGAGGGTCAAGGACTGCAGCCT
>NW_006401261.1:7097-8017 GCF_000299155.1 Elephantulus edwardii
CTCCTTGGAGGCAAGGATTCTGGGGCTTCGTCTGACATACTTTGGACATGTTGTAAGGAGAGACATGTCTTCAGAGAGGGACATCATGCTGGGTAGAGTGGAGGGACAGCACAGGAGGGGAAGACCCTCTATGAGGCGGATTGATTCAGTGACTGGGGTACTTGGGTTGGGTTTGTCAGAGGCAATGAGATTGGCACAGGATAGAGCACAGTTTAGGGCTGTTGTACATAGGGTCGCTACGAGTCGCAAACAACTCAACGGCACATAACAACAATAACAACAACAACAACAACAACAACAACAGTATTCCAAACTCTTGAACAGCTGGGTCATATGGAATTTCTATGTTCAGTATTTTGAGGCCATGCCAAACTGCCTTCTATAATGGTTGTACCATTTTACAGTCCCACCAATAATGTATAAGAGTTTCTATTTCACCACATACTCTCCAACATTTATTACTTCCTATTCTGTTAAACTTCATCACTACTAATGGAGTGAGATGGTATCTCATTGTGGTTTTGATTCACATCTCTATTATTGCCAGTGATTTAGAACATTTATTCATGTGTCTGTTGGCCATTCAAATATCATCCTCTGTGAAAATTCTTTTCATGTCTTTTGCCCATTTTTCCTTGTAGAGGCCCAGGACTATTCTGTACCCTTTTGTTATGAGAGTTTTATTTGACATAGCATTGCCAAATATTTGTTACCAGTCAGTAGGTTTTCTTTTCACCCTGTTGGAAAAAGTTTTTGATGTACACAGGGATTTAATCTTTAGAAGGTCCCATTCATCAATTTTATCCTCTTCAGGGTGTGCATTTCTGGCTGTTTTTGGTAGTCTCTTTATACAGTAGACCAGACCGTTTTTGTTTTTGTTTTTGTTTTTTCCTATAGTTATATTTTATTAATTTTCATAA
>NW_006401261.1:10402-10919 GCF_000299155.1 Elephantulus edwardii
CAGTCCTAAACCCTGATCTATCCTATGCCAATCTCTTTGTCTCTGACACCCCTTCCCCTATTACCCCAGTCACTGAATCAATCCATCTCCTCAAGGGTCTTCCTCTCTGACGCTTTCCCTCCGCCCTCCCAAGCATGGCGTCCCTCTCCAAGGACTGGTCCTTCCTTGCAATATGTTCAAAGTATGTCAGATGACACTTCCGAATTCTTGCCTCCAGGGAGCAGCCTGATTTTACCCTCTCTAGTATGAACATGTTTGTTCTGTTAGCAGTCTTTGGTATATGCAATGCTCAAAAGCATCAATTCTCCTTCTATCATCCCTAGTCATTGTCCAGCTCTCCGATGCATAGCAAGTAATTGCAAAGGCACACCTTAGTCTTCAGACTGACATCGTTGTTCTTCAGTACTTTGGAGAGGTCTCCGGCAACAGACTTTCATGCAACAGATGAATGCAATTTGTATTTTAATTTCCTGGCTGCTGGTGCCAAGAGTGTTGATTGTGGAGCCAAGCAACTAAA
>NW_006401262.1:0-1214 GCF_000299155.1 Elephantulus edwardii
ATGGTGAAGAGATTGAGATTGTTCACAGCTTTAGTTTGCTTGGCTCCATAGTCAACACTCTTGGCACCAGCAGCCAGGAAATTAAAGACATATTGCGATGGGAAAGTTGACTGTTAGGGACCTCTCCAAAGTACTGACAAGCAATGATGTCACTCTGGAGACTACGGTGTGTCCGATACAGGGGGCATGGTCTTTGCGAACACTAGCTATGTATCAGAGAGCTGGACAATGATTAGGGAGGATAGAAAGAGAATTGATGCCTTTGAGCTGGGGTGATGGAGAAGAGTATTGAATGTACCATGGACTGCTAAGAAAATTAACAGATTCATCCTGGAGAGGGTTAAACTGGGCAACTCCTTGGAGGCAAGGATTCCGAGGCTTCATCTGACATACTCTGAACATACTGCAAGGCTGGACTGGTTCTTTTTTTTGTATTAAATTTTATTAGTTTTAATGAACATTTACAGAGATTTTGGGTTTTCATTCATTCATTGTTGCACTGTTTTCTCCACCCTCCTCCCCAGTTTTAATTGTCCAATTGCCACAGTGCTTGTCAAAGCCAGTTCTGATTAATCTCCTTTGTCAGTGTGTCCCTTGCCATTCCCTATCACTCCTCCCTGAGCAAGACTTCACCCTGATTCATAAGGAAAAGGGGATGGCGTATTCTCTTAGCTACTTCCTGCTGAAAAGGGACGCTGTGGGTTTCAGGGTGGACTGGTTCTTGGAGAAGGACATCATGCTTGAGAGGGTGAAGGGACAGCACAGGAGGGGAAGACCCTCTATTAGATGGATTGATTCAGTAACTGGGGTAGTGGGTTAGGAGTATCGGACAAAGTGAGATTGGCACAGGACAGAGCAGGGTTTAGGGCTGTTGTATATAGAGTTGCTATGTGAGGGACTTCTCAAGAGTACTGAAGAGCAATGATGTCAGGCTGGAGACTAAGGTGCACCTGATCCAGGCTATGTTGTTGTTGTTGTTGTTGTTGTTATGTGCCATCGGGTCACTTGCAACTCATAGTAACACTGTGTACAAGAGCTCTGAATGCTGTTCTATCCTGTGCCAACCTAGCCATCTCAAACACACCTATTCCCACCGCTCCAGTCACAGAATCTATCCACCTCATCAAAGGTCTTCCTCTCCTTCACCGCCCCTCCATTCTGCCAAACATGATGTCCCTCTCCAAGGACCAGTCCCTCCTTGCAACATGCCCAAA
>NW_006401262.1:1974-3217 GCF_000299155.1 Elephantulus edwardii
TGCTTGCATGTGATATTAATGATATTGTTCTATAATTTCCTCACTCTGTTGGGTCACCTTTCTTTGTAATGGGAACAAATATGGATCTTTTCCAGTCAGTGGGCCAGCTGGCTGTTCTCCAGATTTTTTGGCACAACTTAGTAAGTACATCCAGGACAGTGTCTGTTTGTTGAAATATGTCAATTGGTATGCCCTTAACTCCTGGAGCTTTGTTTTTTTCCAATTCCTTCAAAGCAACTCGAACTTCCTCCTTCATCACCATAGGCTCTTGCTCATATGTCATATCATTAAATTCTTCTGTGTCAGCCAATTTCTTCTGATACAGTGACTTTGTGTATTCCTTCAGGCTATAGTCTTGGCAATTAAGTGCTATGCATCAGAGAGTTGGACAGTGAATAGGGATGATAGAAAGAGAATTGATGTCTTTGAGCTGTGGTGCTGGAGACAAATGTTGAATATACCATGGACTGCTAGGAGAACAAACAGGTTTGTCCTGGAGAGGGTGAAGACAGAATGCTCCTTGCAGTCAAGGACTCTGAGGATTCGTGTGACATACTGTGGGCATGTTGCAAGGAGGGACTGGTCCTTGGAGAGGGACGTCATGTTTGGGAGAATGGAGTGACGGTGCAGGAGAGGAAGACCCTCGATGAGATGGATCAATTCTGTGAGTGGAGTGGTGGGAATGTTTGAGACAACGAGGTTGGCACAGCATAGAACAGCGTTTAGGGTCCTTGTACATAGGATCACTATGAGTCACAAGGGACTCAATGGCACATAACAACAACATGAGTCTCAGGTGACTCGATGCACATAACAACAATATTATTAACTAATATTAAAGCATCTCTTAATATAATAATGGATTCTCAGTATGTAAAATATACAGTGAAACATATTAAAACTGCTTTTATACCACAAAATTATTCTGAATTAAACATTTTGTTCTTATAGTGTATTGTTAAAAAATAATCCTTTATATATTATCCAAATTTGAGCATATACTCATCTACCAAGACATTTAACTCAAGGTAATAAGAAAATTAATCAATTAGTTGCTACTGTATTACAAGCCAAAATTTTCTAACAATACTAATTGTTTGCATTATATTTATAAAATACCTTAAAAAGTAGCTCAACAAATTTTTTCAAAATTGTTCTCAGTACGTTAGTATAAACTATCCTCATCTATCATTAAGAGAGGGAGCTCTGGTGGCCTAGTGGCAAGAAGCTGCACTGCAATCCT
>NW_006401262.1:4347-6180 GCF_000299155.1 Elephantulus edwardii
TCCTTGGAGAGGAACATCATGCTTGGGAGCGTGGAGGGACAGCGCAGGAGGGGAAGACCCTCTATGAGATGGATTGATTCGGTGACTGGGGTAATCAGGATGGGTGTGTCAGAGGCAGTGCAGTTGGCGCAGGATAGAGCAGGGTTTAGGGCTGTTGTGCATAGGGTCGCTATGAGTCGAAAACGGCTCGACGGCACATAACAACAACAACAACAACATCATTAAGAGTTAATCCTGGGCAAGCTCTGGTGGCCTAGTGGCAAGAAGGTGTACTGCAATGCCAGAGGTGCACGGTTCGAATCTACCAGATGCTCTGCTGGAGGAGGAACACTCTCCTCCTGTACCAGTCAGATCTGATTTGATGGTACACACACACACAATGATAATTTTAAAAAAAGAGTTAATCCTGGAATTCTTAAACCTAATAAAATTTAGCAAATAAATGTTATTTTATTTCAAAAATTTAAAAATGTATATCATTCTGTAAATATTTTTTCATCTTCTCCTAAGCAACTGTTAGCCTCTTAAAAAACTGATTCTTTTATTATGCATTTACTTAGTTTTTACAATTATAAAAGTGCCTAATGCTATAAAAACTGATAATGTGTCTTCCTATTGCTCTCATAAAAGTTTTCTTTTGTTATTATAACAGATGTTTTTAGTATTTAAAAAAATAGTGCAGTTATGCCACAATCGCGAGTCCCCCAGAGGACACCAGGGAGCTGAAATCTATGCAAGAACATGAGGAATTTTATTACAAGCTCTCGAGCAGGGACTCTACATACACACCCACGCAGTGGCCATGTGGCAGAGCCCCCAGCACTTTGAGACAAGGGTTTTTATTGGTGCTGGGAGTGGCAAAGACTGAGTGAGGGGCAGGGAGATACAAGGGGATTAGGGAACTTGTGAGGTAAGATGGAGGGGGCACATGGCGATTGGCTAATTTGTAAATGAGCGGGCTCATTAGCAAGGGCCCGAATATTTGGCATACTCTGATTGGAGTAAGGTTCATACAGAAGGAGTTAGAGTCACTTCTTTGTTCCTGAGGTCCTTTCAGGAAGTGATCTTGAGAAGAACATGGACAAAGGACTTATGATGGTGACCAGACCAGAGATATATATAACAAATCTTGACCCTTACAGTACAAAACAATTACAATAATATCTTTTAAAACCAAAAAGGGGGAATAGAGGAAAGAAGAGAATTAATTCCATTACATACTTAAATTTTTTAAATCTTGATTCAGATGGGATATCAGCATCAGAATTATAATAGCAGAACCATGATAAAGAAAAAATTCCTGATTTAGATCAACCTACTTATTATTTGGATCAAAATACTGGTAATTAGAAATCTAGTTATGCACTAAAGTGGTGGGGAGTCTAATGGAGCGAGTCCCCAAAAAGATCACCGAGCCAATTAGCCAAATTAACAAAGTTTATTACGAGTTCGAACCCAGGCTCCCATGTCCTGACATAGCAGCATCTAGCCAACAGTCCTGAATTGATGTCTACCCCTCCTTTTATACCTCTGCTACTCCCCTGCCCAACCATACATGCCATGCATGATTGGCCATCCACAGTAGTTGGGGTATTTGTCCACATTCAATTGGCTAGCCATAGCTCAGGGTAACAGTTTGGAAACCTATTTGAATCTTATAGGCTACTTCAGATACAGGAATGCGGAAAATCCCTTGTGCCCTTAAAAAGAAGAATTCCACTTTATGGCAGTTGATCAATCAGGGTGGGATTTACCACAGGTAGGGGTTGTTTGTTTAAAAAACCACTCAAGTAGGTGGGGTGGGGTTAACTGTACTTTAAGCCAGAAACTGAG
>NW_006401262.1:6877-9864 GCF_000299155.1 Elephantulus edwardii
GATTTTTTAAAAATTAGACTAACTTGTTCTGCTGGAGAAATATCTATATCTGGGGTATTCTGCATTTCTATAATTCTTTGGTGCAAATCATACAAATCAAGAGAATCATTATTAAACATCCAAACTTCTTTTAAGTGAGATAGTATTTTTGTCCAATTATCTGAGCTATTATATTTCAGTTTAGTAACACAAATAGAGTCATATGCCGCATGGCATCTTAACTTTTCTTTCATTCTAATTTGTTGCACCATGTTTCCTAATACATTTACAATACCATATAAAGCATTTAATTTCTGTTCCATAACTTCATCCACATCTTCTTGCTCTACCCAATTTTTTGTCACATTATGCATTAACCCATTTACAAACTTAGCAGTTTGAACTTCTTGAGTTAAAGCTACAGCAGAAGTAGAGACTGTAACAATCAGAGAGATAAGAGAAACAATTTCTCCAATAACAAGTCCTACAGCTCTCTTGGTTCTTGATAACTTATATAACTCTTAAAATTTGCAAGCTTTTATCATACCAAATATCATCTAACTTTACCAGTGTCATAACAAAAGGAGGATTCTTCAAAATAACTACTGAATCATCCTTGGTAATAGAGCTAATACAGTTAGAGATTTTATAATGAGAACAACGTACATTATATCTTGGATAATCACCAGTGATCACATTACTACCAATTAATAAGACATATGGTTCAGGTACACAAGACATAACTTTGGCATTTGTAACATTATCTCCCTTACATTTATCTTTTGGGATACAGGGAATATTTATCGAATCCATACTAGCAACTAATTTCCACAATTCATTTTGAAAGTTCTTCATATCAATAGCCCACATTCCTCCCACAAATCCTTTCATAGAAAGTCTGGGACCATATGTATGAAGAGGTGACCAGTCTCCAAGCGAGGTAGCATTCCAACCGTTGGTCCTTTAAAAATTATATTACCAGTTAGATAAGAGAATGACCATAGCGCTGTTATGATGACATTTTCTCCAAGGTGGTTGCCAGATGTCAGCACGACCTTTCTCAAAACATGAAGGAAAGTTGGCATCTGCTGGAAAGATGGCGTTTATTCTACCTGCTCCATATCCAGATGCTCGTCAATCGGAAGCTAAATAATTCAATCATATAGTCCATGATGGGTTTCCACTGCAGATAAATATTTTTTTTAGTAGAAAGAGTACATTCCATAATACCTTGTTTTTGAGGATTGCAAGGGAACTCAGCCCCATGACACATAGTAAAATTCCACAACGTAGGGGAGCTCTGGTGGCCTAGTGGCAAGGAGCTGCAACTACAATCCCAGAGGCGAATGGTTCAAATCCACCAGATGCTCTGCCGGGGAAGGAGGGACAATCTCCTCCTGTACCAGTCAGATCTGATTTGACGGTACACGCACACAAAAATAATAAAATAAAAAACAAAACTAAAAAAAATTCCACAACGTATTTACTTGCTTTTTCCGATAAACAAGATATTACCACAAAACCTGGAACTGATATTAATAAAAACATGAACAATTTGCAATCTTTCAAATTTGGGAATGTAAGCTGCATTCACCCATCATACACAATCTGGCAACAATCCTCTAGGACTCACCCTAAAATGTGAAACAGGTAACAAACACCCTACACATGATTCTACAATACACCTAACAATCTCTTCCAGAAGATGAGACACCCCATGTAAATATTCACTATAGCATAATGACTATGATGAAATTGTTTTGCTTTTGCTAAATTAAAATCCATTAAACATTTACTAGCCAATTTATTTTATTTCACTAAAGGTCCTGGCAAAAAGAATGAGACTCAATATGACTGACAAAAAGAATTTGGCCTGTAGTGCTAAAAGTGATGAACACCCAACTATTTTAAAGATTTCCAATTGGTTCAAAAACAGCCCTTTCCCTGGAAGATTCATCAGTAAATATTACAAGAGCATCAAAAACTGGTTGGAAAAAAAAAAGAGAGAAAAACTGGTTGATTAAAAAACTTTAGGAAATACAAATGAATTTTTATTTGCAAAATATAATAATTTACCTTTTGGATAACGATAAGTTGTTTGACCAGGATAATTGGCTAATGCAATTGGCCATTTTGAACAATATTGACATAGCCAACTAACTAGTAAAGCATTATAACGGACAATGACTTCATAAGGTCTTATATCAAAATATCGTCTTTCCTGACTGTGCTATTAATCGAGCTACAGCCTGTGGACAAGTCTGCAAAACCTTTTACATGAACAGGATAAATGAATTCATCTTAAAAGAGCATTCTGTCATGATACAGCAGTAGTATTTCTAGTATCTAAAATACACAGCAATAACTTTCTACTATGATTTATACAAGAGAGAACAGGAAGAGATAAAATCCTGAACTTCTTCAGAGCCCAATGAGCCTCCATAGTTAATTCTCCCCTAGAATTAGGATCATTATTTCCAATTGGAATATAGGGGTCCAGCTCAATCGATTCTAAACATGGCTTAATTTAATTAATATTGTGATATAGAACAGACAGCGTGAAAAACAGGGGGCCAATGGCTCCCATGATGCAGGCCCCAAGCCATGCTTCTCTGAGTATTTATTGAGAATAACAAGAAAGGTAAACAAAGTAAAATCATAAGGAAGTACAAAACAAAAATAAAGGGTAATGGTGAACAGTTTCGCAGATAAGGACAAGTTCCTCTTTATGCTAATCTCAGTAGGGAGGGATTCAGTTGATACAAACCAAGAACAATGTTGACTCCTAGGAAACGCCTTAGTGCCACAAGTTGATCTTCAGCTTGCATTAAGCCTCCCTCATTTCCTGATATAGCATCGAATTTGACATTGAGGTTTTCTCAAATACATACACTAAAATTCACTTTTCTCTAAACCTTTTACAACTTACTATACATCCTTAATTTAACTTTTACAATCTTTCATATTCTGGCACAACCAGACATTCTATTTCAAAGCAAAACTACTTT
>NW_006401263.1:0-5784 GCF_000299155.1 Elephantulus edwardii
TAGAAAAAATAATGTATAGTGCATTGAATCAGATAAAGGAGAAAACTGTTTAAAAGGGATATGTGATTAGGTATTTTTGTCATGACAGAAGTCCAGAGAAGGCTGCATAGTGGAGTGGACCTGGGGGGAGGGATTGTAAAACAATGAAAGGATTTTTTTTTTACTTTTCCAAGAGGGTAGTGTACTAGGAGGGAGGGTTGGGAGGGGAGAAAAGTGCAACAGTGAATGAATGGAAATCCAATTCTCTGTAAATTTTCATTGAAATGAATAATACATTTAAAAACAACATCAACAAAAAGATGTGACAAAAACCAAATGAAAATTGGCTAATTTTAAGTGTAATTCATTGCTCCTCCAGTACATTGCAAATCAAGGATTACTTAGTTTGCTTTTATTTTCTCTAGCAGCAAGAAGCTGTGCAGCAATCCTGAAGACTTGCAGTTTGAGGCGACCAGCTGATCCATGGAAGAAGGATAGACAATCTCCGTGTTATTAACTGCCTCTGAAAACCTGCTGGAGGGTCAGTTACTGGTTGGTTCTGACTCTAGTGTCCTACACCACAACCACAACAACATATCCTTTTCATATGTTTTATCCTCTCCTGGATGTTCATCTTGCTTTTTATTCTTAGTGGTGGTTTTGTTTTTTGTTTGTTTTTATATTTGTTTATTCACAAAGTCCGTGTATACATTGTGTTTCACACTATTCTTCCTTCATATTGTGTCTCATACAATCATTCCCATGCATTATGTTTTATAAGTTAATCATCATTGGACCTTGCCCATCATAACCCTGTCTTTTCAGATCCCCCTCAGATCCTTCCCATATCCTTCACCCCCTTCCTCCACCCATCAAAATGTACAACCCTATTTGGTTGTGTTTGAAGCTGTGTTTGTGCCATAAATTGTTGTTATGTGCTGTTGAGTCAAAACCAGTATTCCTGTGGAATACGGTGGATCAAAACCTCAACCCTTTGAGTGGGCAACACAACTCCTTACCACTAAACCACTTGAGTTCTCTCATGCCACAGATTAGGGCTTCTAAATTTGTTCCTATTTTTTTTCTATGATGCTCTTGATCATATTTTGTTTTACCTCTAGGTCTCTCATCCATCTTGAATTGGGTTTTCTATGGTCTGAGATGTGTATCTTGTTTCAGTTATCTACAAATATGTGTCCAGTTTTGCCAGGATGCTTTGTTTAGCAATTTCCCCACTTAATGGATTTTGTCTCCTTGGTCAAGATCAGTTGACGATAAAAGTACATGAGTTTATTTCAGGGTTCTCAATATTATTCCATGTGTCAATAATTCACCAACACAATGCTGTTTTGATTACTACAACTGTGTACTAGGTTTTGATATCAGGGAGTGTGAGGTCCACTACTTTTTAAGTTTCAGTAAAACTTTATGTGGGGTCTCTTTCCTTTCCAATAAAGTTGGAAATTTCCTTTTCTATCACTTTGAAGAACAGCACCAGTATTGGAATTACGTTGAACCTATGATTGCTTTTAGTATAATGATAATTTTCACAATAATGAGTCTTTATATCCATGAACATGGTATATTCTTCCATTACCTAGATCTATTTTTGCTTCTTGTAATTATTGTTATGTGCTGTGGATTTAACTGTCACCCATAGAGACCTTATTCACAGTAGTTCTGAACCTGAACCAATCTCATTGATTCTTATACACCTTCCCCCATTACTCCAATTAACTGCATCAATCCATCTCATCCAAGGTCTTCCTCTCCTGTGTGTCCCTCTGCCCTTCCAAACCTGATGTCCTTCTCCAAGGACTGGTCCCTCCTGGCAACATGCCCAAAGTACATGAGACAGAGCTTCAAAATCTTTGCCTCCAATAAGATAAGGTTTCAACCCTCTTCAGGCAGTCCATGGTATGTTCACTACTCTTCTCCAGCACCACTACTCAAACGCATTAATTTTTCTTTTGTCATCCTTACTCACTGCCCAGTTCTCTGATGCAAAGCAGGTAACTGCGAAGACCATAGCCTGAATCAGGTGCACCTTAGTCTGCAGACTGACATTATTGCTCTCAGCACTCTGGAGAGGTCTCTAACAGCAAATTTTCCTAACATAACCCGTCTTTTGCTTTCCTGACTGCTAGTGCAAAGAGTGTTGTTTGTGGAACTGAGCAAGTTGTAACTGTTAACAACCTTGATCTCTTCTCCATCCATCATGGTGCTGTCAATTAGCCCAGTGGTGAGAATCTTTGTCTTCTTGATGTTGAGCTTCAATCTATATTGAAGACTGCAGTCCCAGACCTTCTGTAGCAAACTCTTCTGATTCTCCTTAGTTTAAGTAAGCAAGGTTATCTGCATTACACAGGTTGTTGATGAGTCTTCCTCCAATCCTAATGCCACATTCATCCTTATAAAGTCCAGCCTCCTGAATAATCTGTTCCATATATAGATTGATTGAAAAGGTATGGAGAAAAGACCCATCCCTAACACACAATGTTTCTTTGCTCTATATGACGACTGCTTCCTCACGTAAGTACAGTTTCACATGAACAACATCAAGTGTTTTTAGATTAGTGATTTGTAATTTTTTTATACAAGTCAATTGTGTCTCCACTTAGATTTTTTTCCCCCTAAGTATTTCATCTTGTTTTGTTTTTCTTGTTTCCTTACCAGTGTTTTACTTGTTAATTTGGAGACATCAGATTGCTTTGAGTATGTTGATCTTATATCCTGCTATCCTCAAGAATTAGTCAACTAAGTATAACAGTTTTACTTTCTGAGTTTTTGTTTTTGGTTGTTCACTTACAATTTTTCATTATTTTAATTATTTCAAACAAAACTCATACACATTGTGTTTCACACTTTCCTTCATTGACATTGTGTTTCATACAATCATTCCCATGGATTGTATTTTATAAAATTAATCATCATTGAACTATACCCACCACTATCCCATCTTTTTAGATCCCCACTAGATCTTTCCCATTTCCTTTACCCTCTCCCTCCAACTACCAAATTGTTCAACCCTGTGATTTCCTCCCTGCCCATACTCACCCCTCTGCCCTACCCTATACCCCTTTGGACTCATACATGTTTTTCTAGTTATTGCTGAGTATTTTGGTTTGTTTATGTACACTACCACATCATCAGCATGTAAAGATAGTTTTACCTCCTCATTATCAATTTGGGTGTCTCATTTCTTTCTCTGGTCTTATTTCTCTACCTAGGACTTCCAACATTGAATAAGAGTGGTGATAGTGGGCATCCTTGCCTGGTCTCTGTTTGCAAGAAGAATACCTTTAATATCACTGTTTCTGACACATCTACTGCAATTAGCATAGTTACTGTATAAATCCATTTGATCCCTAGGTCTTACTCTCTTGCATTGTCCCTTCACCCTTCCAAGCATGATGTCCTTCTTCAAGAACCGGACCCTCTGTGCCAAACTATGTGATATGTAGCTTCAATATCAAGCTCCAAGGAGAACACTCTTAATTGTTGTTGTTGTATGTTCCCTTGAGTTGCCTGTGACTCATAATGACTGTATGCACATCAGTTCTGAAGCCTGCCCTGTCCTGAGCCAGTCTCACTTACACTGACTCACCAACTCCCATTGCCCTGGTTACTGTATCAATCCATCTCATCTGGAATCTTCCTTTCCTGCATTGTCCCTCCACCCTTCCAAGCATGATGTCCTTTGCTAAGAACTTGTCCCTCTGAGCCCAAAGTGTACTAGATGGAGCTTCAAAATCACAGCCTCTAAGAAGAAACTTGGTTTCGCCCTCTTCAAGATGGACCTATTTGTTTTCTAGGTGATCCATACTATGTTCAAGACTCTTCCCCAGCACCACAACCAAAGGCATCAATTCTTTATTCTGTCATCCTTAGTCATTGTCCAGCTCTCTGAATTATGTTGAGGAAATGTCTCTCCCTCCATTCCTTTTCAGTTGAGTATTTTAATCAACCAATTGGGATCTGGATTTTGTCAGTTTTTCTTTTGAGATAAGCATTTGAGATAATTGCATGAATCTTGTTTTTTTCTTTATTAATGATATCTTACACTGATTATTTTTCTTGTGTTGAACCATCATTGTATGCCTGTTATGAATTCCACTTGAACATAATAAATTAATTTTTATACGCAGAGAATACCAGAAGAATGTCTATCTGTGCTTCATTGACTATGCAAAGGCTTTTGACTGTGTGGATCATAACAAGCTATGGCTGACTCTGAGAAGAATGGGAATCCAAGAACATTTGATTGTGCTAATGTGAAACCTATACTTGTACCAGGAGTCAGAACAGAGCAGGGAGACACTAGATGGTTCAAAATCAAGAAGGGGGTACATCAAGGATGTATTTTTTCTTCATAGCTTTTCAATCTGTATGCAGAACAGATCATCCTAGATGCTGGGCTGTACAAGGAGGAATGTGGCATCAGGATTGGTGGAAGAACCTTCAACAACCTGCCATATGTGGATCACACAACCCTGCTTGCTGAAACTGAGGAGGACCTGAAGCACTTGCTGCAGAAGGTCAAGGACTGTAGTCTTCAGTATGAATTGAAGCTCAACATCAAGAAAACAAAGATTCTCACAACTGGGCCAACTGGCAGCATCAGTATGGATGGTGAAGAGATTGAGATAGTTAACAGTTTTAGTTTACTTGGCTCCACAGTCAACACTCTTGGTAACAGCAACCAGGAAATCAGGAGATGAATTGCATTGGGAAAGTCAGCTGTGAGGGACCTCTCAAGAGTACTGAAGTGCAACGATATCAGGCTGGAGACTAAGGTGCACCTGATCCAGGCTATATTCTTTGCAATTACGTGCTATGCATCAGAGAGTTGGACAGGGAATAGGGATGATAGAAAGAGAATTGACGCCTTTGAGTTGTGGTGTTGGAGAAGAGTGTTGAATATATCATAGACTGCTAGGAGAACAAACACGTTTATCCTGGAGAGAGGGTGAAGCCAGAATGTTCCCTGGAGTCAAGGATTCTGAAGCTTCATCTGACATACTTTGGGCATGTTCCAAGGAGGGACTGGTCCTTGAAGAGGGATCATGTTCAGGAGCATGGAGGGACAGCGCAAGAGAGGAAGACCCTCGGTGAGATGGATCGATTCTGTGAGTGGAGTGGTGGGAATTAATGGGTTTGAGACAGCGAGGTTGGCACAGGATGGAGCGGCCTTTAGGGCTCCTGTACGTAGGGTCACTATGAGTCGCAAATGACTCAATGGCACCTAACAACAACAACAACAACAACAACAGCAACATGTGCTGTTGGATTCTATTGACTAGAATTTTGTTAAAGACTTTTCCTCTATGTTCATGAAAGATATTGATCTATAGTTTTCAATTTTGGTTATATCTTTACCTGGGTTTTTAATCAGGATTATGTTAGTTTCATAGGACAGATCTGGGAGTGTTTCTTCTTTTCTATATTCTCAAATAATTTAAGCACTATTGGGGACAATTATTCTCTGAATATTTGGTTGAATTTACTGTTAAAGCCAATGTGAGCCAGTGTTTTTTTCAGGGGGAAATTTTTTTTTTATTACCCACTCATTTGATTTTCTTTTTAAAAAAAATTTATAATGGATTTACTCAGATGTTTTACTTCAATTTGTATTAGTTTAGGTTAGGTGTGACTTTTAAATAATTTCATTTCTTCTAGGTTTTCAAATTTGTCAGAGTACATCTATTAATTCACAGCTGATATTGAGCTTCTCCAGCGGTTCCTTCCACAGATGTAGTCGATCTGATTTCTATGCATACCATCAGGTGAAGTCCATGTGTATAA
>NW_006401263.1:9200-10150 GCF_000299155.1 Elephantulus edwardii
TGTGTCGGAGGCGGTGCGGTTGGCGCAGGATAGAGCAGGATTTAGAGCTGTTGTGCATAGGGTCGCTATGAGTCGAAAATGACTCGATGGCACATAACAACAACAACAACATATCTATTAATAATATTCCACTATTATCTTTCTTTTATTTCAGTTAGTTCTATTGTGATGTCACTCCTTTCATTTCTCATTTGAGTTGTCTTTTCTTTTGCTGGATTTACCAATGGTTCTTCAATTTTATTGACCCTTTTGAAAAACAGCTCCTAAACTTTTTAATAGTCTAAATTAGTTTTCCGTTTTCTCACTTGTTTCTGCACTCACTTTTACTTTTTAGAGTAGATATACTTTATTCTTTTTGTGTGTGCTAAGAAAATGTAGCTTTATTTTCTCTAGAAGTTTCCTTTTTTTTCTGGGGCAGGGACTTTAGAATTTCCTTTCTTCTAGAGGCTGTTTACTTGCTATTTTTTTTTTTTAGTTTGTTGCAGATGATGTGTTAAGTAGCTGGTTTTCATTCTTTACTTCTCTTTGATGTACTTTCTTTTTGCTATGTATTTATTTCTGAGTATATTGCTTTTGCCATACCTGAGAGGTTTTGGTATGTTCTTTAGTATGTAATATACTGTTTGGTATGTTACTTATGCTCTCATTTTCTAAAGTTCAAGAAACATTTTAGTTTTATTTTCATTTATTCTATCAGCCAGTAATGATCAGGTAAGGTATTATTTAGTATTCACATTCATAGTTGGGTTTTTTCTTTCTTACTTTTAAATTTTTTATCCTTTTATATTGGTTTGCTTACAAAGTACTTATACATTGTGATTCACACTATTCTTCATTCACACTGTTTCATTAATCTTTCCCATGCATTATGTTTTTAAAAAATAATCACAACATTGAGTCTTCCTATCCATGAGCAAGGGATATTCTTCCACTTTTCAAGATCTCTTTTT
>NW_006401264.1:0-558 GCF_000299155.1 Elephantulus edwardii
AAATGGGTGATCCTGGAGGACATTATGCTGAGTGAAATATCTCAGTTGCAAAAGGACAAATACTGCATGATGCCACTGTTGTAAAATGGGACTGATATCAGGGTTGGGGTAAGACTGAGAAAAACTGGGTAAATTGTGTATATTGCACTGAAACAGGTATGGGAGAGAATAATTTAAAAACTATGTATGATAGGGTATTATGGTTATCACAAGGGTCCGCAATTAAGGGTGCATAGTGGAATGTACTTGGGGTGGTGGGAGGGGTGGCTGGGTATTGTGTACGAGGGAGGGAGTTTTACTTTTCAAAGAGAGGAGCGAACTGGGGAGTGGGGGGAGGACTGGGTGGGGAGAGAAGTGCAGCAATGAATGAATGGAAATCTAAAAATCTCTGTAAATGTTCATTGAAATGAAAAAGGTCCTTCATGAAGGAGCCCTGGTGATGCAGTGTTTTGAGTGCTAGACCACCAACCAGTGATTGGCAGGTGGTTTGACCCTCTCAGCTGCTTCTTTTTCTTTTGTTTTTAAAATTTTTTTTTTGCGACTTTGGTCTTTATTTTT
>NW_006401264.1:4968-9789 GCF_000299155.1 Elephantulus edwardii
ATTGTTCTTTTAAAATCACTATCAGAAAGATCCATCAGGCTTTCTGGCTCCAGGAAATCCATTGCTACTGTGTCTTCTTTGGGGGTTGATATCTTGCTGTGGGCTGGTGGGACAAGTGAAGCACTCTGCTTTCTATGGGCCATTGGTGTGGCAGAGTTCTTCGTGTCTGAGGTGGTAGCTGGTTTTTTATTTGACGTCACTGCTCCAGAAGAAGATTGGGCAGAAACAAGAGTAAGTGCGTAGAGGGTGCGTGCACACTCCAACGCTCACATGAGGGGGGAGGGAGGAAGCACACACTGATACATGTGGGGAGGGCCTCAGGAGAACCTAAACAATGAAGGAGGAAGTCTGTTGTTCCCTTTCTTGAATAGCTTCCCCACTCTTTGGAGATACTCAGGATCTCCCTGTTGTTTGAGTTAGTGGGCCCTACATACTCAGGCCAGAAACCAGTTTGATTCCCCATGTAACTTAATCCTCAATAGTATATGAGTATTTTAGGGGAGGTTGATAAGTCTTATAGATGTGGCAAATATGATTGTCTTCCTGCTGAGGGCCTAAATTGGTGTGGGGTGTCTGGGTTGCAAGCCCCAGCCTGGAACTGCCTCTGCTGTCCTTGCAGATCTCCCAGCAAAGTCCAAGTTTACAAAGATGCCGTTTCCCCACAGACCTCTGGGAACTGTAGTCGGTACCTGCAGTGGTAGCAGACAGGAAGGCTGCACTGGTCTCAGCTGCTTCTTGAGGGAAAGATGTGATAGTGTGCTGCTATAAAGATTTACACGCTTGGAGACACTTTTTTTTTATAAGGTTGTTATGAGTCAAAATCAGTGTGACAGCAGCGGTTTGGGTTTTTTTGAGCTAGAGACTGCCATGAGACCAAGCTGAACTGGAACTGCTACCCCACGGAGCCAGAGACAGTGCCCTTTGCCCAAGCTTTGCCCGAAGAATTGTATTCTGTTTGCAACCTTTTTTATAACCTGTTAACTTCCATAATAAACCCAATAATCATGAGTATGGTTCTGTGGGTTCTGGGTGGCCATTATGAAAGATTGTTGGGTTAAGTAGTAGAGTAGCATGGACCATGGGAAGGACGATTGGTGTTTGAATGGTAGAAGTAGATGCAGGAACATGGAACTATGTCTGACCTGTGGGAATCATTTGATAAGTTAAATGTTGCTTGCTTTTTTTTTTTTTTTTATTTTTTAAAATTTTTTTTGGTTTTTTTTTTTTAATCAGTTTTATAATGTGGATGTTGAGGATGAGGACTCTTCCCCCTTCTGGTATTAGTTGAGGTCAGATGAGGCCAACCCCATATCAACCAAGCTCTTTTTACAAGTAGATACACACAGAGAGAATTAAAAATGTAGTTTTTATTTATGCATGGTAGAATGGTATGCATTTGGCATTGCCACTCAATATACTTCAGAATAGACTGAGCAGTGACTAGAATACAGCAATTAAAGTTGGACAGTTCTGGCTTTAAGTTACAGCAGAAACATTTGTTCAATGATATAATCTTGACTAGGTTACTTCCATCTGTGATACTCATTTATATGTAAAATGAGAGAATGTGTAACTTAGAGGATAGTGGAATATTAGCTGAAAAATAGAATAGGTGCTCATTTATTGGTACTATTAATCATTTTTATCACTAAAGGAAGATTTAATATGCTTATATGTTTTTGCATATGTATAATATAAAGAAATAAGGAGAAGGTAGTTTATATATACCAGAATATGGTTAGTTTTAGAGTCATTGGTTCTGACTAAAAGTAGATATATATTTTTACTTCTGATGAAAACTCTAAAAGATGGATCCTGACTATTATTTTCTGAGTCTGCATAATTTTGAATAGTTTCTTGTACTTTTTAATATCTTATATCTTTAATAATTTTGTACAACTTCCTGAAGATAATGATATACTTTTGGACTGTAAACTTCTATTGAATGGAACTTTATTTGTAAGTATTATGCACAGCTTGGTTTGGAGAAATGTCTCCCCAAGGTGGGTTTTGAGTTTACTTCTGTAAGGCACCCCAGTGTTATTACCCACAGAGGGGCAATTTTTATGTTAGTATCTGGAATTGAGAGTATATATACAGATAATAAACATTTTAACCAAGTCTATGTGAAATGAAATTGTAAGAAATTGAAAATAAGTGAATGTATTACACAGGTAAGCATCCAGCTAAACATAATGTGTAGAATACATGTGTTTATTTTCTTCTTTTAAGCTCTGCAAAAAGTGCTAAAAATTGCAATAAAAGGAAGGAAAAGATATAAATAATAAAGAAAAAGATGATAGTAAACAAGAAATAAGGTATAAACCATGAATAAAGATTCTTTTTCATGAGTAATGTCAGCTTTTTTTTTCTCTTTTTTTTAAGTCTAGAAGCAGAAGATGAATAGATCTGACTGCATAGAATGATACTCAAAATCTCATAAAAATTGTGGACTTTTTGGAACTATGTATATTCAATTACTAATGTTAGAGGTGAAATACTGTAAAGAAGAGCTAAAGTCAGAGAGAGAAAACAGAAAGCTTGAATATCTGTAAAAACAAAAGCAGAGCTTGAGATAGTCCTTATGTCACTCCATGAAGCCTGTTTTTCTTGTCCCCACCAGGGACTAGAGATAACTTAATGGTCAGACATTACTTTAAGAACAGAGTATTTATGCATGAATAGAAGCATGGAGAATTCCTCTCTGGAGAAAAAAAATGGCTCTTTGTTAAAAAAAGAATAACAAAAGAATGAAAGTATATAGTAACATATATTTGAGTTGTTTGGGGTGAGTTTGTTAATGAGGGAGGAACAGCTTAGAAAGGAGCAGTGAAAAAAAAATAAAAAAAAAAAAGAAAGGAGCAGTGAGAGCAGTTATCCACTTGAAGAATGTGATCAGTGTCTCTTTAGTTGTATTTGTAGAAGCTGTTAAAATGGTGTATACTTTTTTATTTATATTCTCAACAACAAAAAATGTTTAGATAAAACTTTCCATAAAAACAAGTGATATATGATTGAGTATTATGGTTAGCACAGGAATCCAGAATTAAGGTTGCATAGAGAAGTGTACTCGGGGTGGGGGATGCGGGGAAGGGACATGGGAATTGCATACTAATGAAGGAATTTTTTTCTTTTTTTTTTCTCTCTTCGGAGAGGGAAGCTAGCTGGTGGGGAGGGGTGGGAAGGGAGAAAGTTGTGGCAATGAATGAATGGAAATCCAAAACCTCTGAAAAGAAAAAAAGAAATGGTATTTTTGGAGGTGACAGAACTAAGTTAGAATATGAAACCTGAGGTTAATTTCAAATATATCTCAGTTGATATTAAAATTAAAAAAAACAAACAAAACATTGTGTTACAAGACTTTTTTTGAGAAGGATAAAGCTGATGTGAAATACCTAAAATTCTCATTTACTAACTAGGATGTCCATCAGTGCTGAACGTCTAAAGCAGAATAAAGAAAGAAAAAAAGCAGTAAAAATCCTAATATTAAGACATAAAAGTAGGTATCAGAAGACACAAATAGAAGTGTTGAATGAAGTTGTGTCTAAGATAAGGGTTGAGGATAAATGGAGTAAAATTATATTTCATTATCAGCTTATTAGTACCATTTTATATTTAGGGTTATGTTCATATCGCACAAGTGGAGAACTTCATTTGATCTAGATGGCTGCATCCTTCATTTTGAAATATTCACTAGTATGGATTCAATTTTTAAAAAGACTTCTTTGTTTCATCCAAGTACATAGTGTCACTTCACTTCATATTTTGTGTTCCCACATCATTTTGTTCAGGTTTTTATTGTAACATAATGATTTGTTGGCCTTTTCTCCTTATCTCCTTTGAAGAAGAAAGATGTGTTCCTTCGAGGATATAACTTTCTAATCTATCATTACTATTAACTCTCAAAAAAAATTAAAAAGATGTGTTTATATTTTGTTTCCTCATTGAACTATGAACTCAGTAACAGTTAAGAACTATATTGTTCTTCCCTGATGTCCTAGTACTGCCAGTAAGTGCTTCATGGAGGAGAATCCATTTCATAAAATGTTTAGATAGTAACTTATGTTTAGATAGTATCTTACATGTTTAGATAGCTTTTTGACAAGTATAGGCATTCCAACATACATAGTATTGATGAAAAGTATTTTTATTAGTTTCAGATTCCTTTTATATAAAATCTGAAAGTGGAGTAATGGAGTAATTGCTAATGTTTACTGCTTTGCCTTTTGTTTATCATTCATCTGTCTGATTTGTGGATTTTATTTTGTTTGTAGATTGTTTCTTTTCATTGAGCATAGTCCATTATTACAGAAATTTCTTAATTTCCATGAAATATTCTTATAACAGCAATCATGTAACCTTGGATATATTTGGAAGCAGTAGAACAGAAAAAGCAAAATTGTATTGTGACTTTTAAAAATCTATAAACCCTTTTGCTTTTTGCTTAGAGAGAGAATTAAAAAGATATACAGATCTTATTTCCCCTACCTTTTTCGTCTCTTGTGTAAGCTAATAAAAGAGTTAAATCCTATCAATATAGAGTCGGGATGAAGGAGATTTTAATGAGTTATTTATAAATGGATAAAGAGCACTGGTGGTTCAGTGGCTTATCCCTTAGTTACTGTAACAGGTGGAGATTTAAACCCACCAGCCACTCTGTTACAGTCAGCCCTTGGCCTGTTTAACTTCTGATAAAAAGGATTGTGTCCTATTTCCATACCTGTTCAGTCTATGCTGAGCAAATAATTCAACAGATGGACTATGTGAAGAAAAATGTGGCATTAGGATTGGAGGACAGCTAATCTAAAACCTGAATTATGC
>NW_006401265.1:0-572 GCF_000299155.1 Elephantulus edwardii
CACAGCTTCTCTATCCATTCGTTTGTTGATGGGCCCTTAGGCTGCTTCCAACTTTTGCTATTGTAAACAAAGCTGCAATAAACATGGGTGTGCATTGATATACCCTATTTAAAAGTCGGTTGGGCCTCAACTAAATATCCAGTTTAGGGAATCATGAGTGAAAAAGTTAGATTCTGGAGGGTAGGCTATCTTGTTTTAGTTGTAAATTGACTGCAAGCTGTTTAGTTGTTTGTTTGGTTGGTTTTTTCCAATTCACAATTGTGTGTCAACTGATTGGTTGCCTAGATTTACTGGATTTAGCTAACAAGTAGCTGTGGGCTGGAAGCCTCTGGTTTAAATCAATCAGGACCTGATGGGCCAGGCCTTTGTATTCAAGAATCAGTTGGGCCTTAGGGCCTGGTGTTAATTGTGTTTGGGAAGAACATTCTTCTAAGTGGTATAGCACTGGACTGTCAGTTTGCTGTGCTGAGATTACTTAAGGTTGCTGTAATGCTGAACACTGTAGCCACTGGTATGTCAAATGCCATAGTGGTTAGCCATGGTAGATAGAACAGTGTTTGGTGGCGCTCCCA
>NW_006401265.1:10427-12609 GCF_000299155.1 Elephantulus edwardii
AGAACAACTCAGTTCATACTGACTTTATCAGAAGCTGTAAGTCTTATGGGAGAAGACTGTCCGTCTTTCTTCCATGAAGTAACTAGTGAATTTAAACAAGAGATATCTCTTTTGATTAGCAGCACAACACACTAAGGACTACACCACTAGAGCTCATTCAACTCAATTGTTGTTGTTGTGAGGTGCCATCAAGTTGTCTACAATTCACAGAGACCCTGTGAACCATAGATCTGAAACTTGTCCTATCCTGCACCATCCTTATGACTTCTGATATGCCCAAGCCCATTGTTGCAGTCACTGGGTCAATTTGCTTTGTTAAAGGTCTTCTTCACTTTCCCTGACAAGCCAGTTTTCCCAGTATGATGCATTTTTCCAAGGACTAGTCTCTCCTGACAACATGCCCAAAGTCTGTGACATGAACTTTCACCATCCTTGCCTCTATGAAGCACCCTGGTTGCACTTCTCAACTCAACTCAACTCAGGCATCTTAAAATGCTGTGGACTGACTCTAGAACTGTGCTATCCCATATGGTGGACACAAGTCGTGTGTAATTATTGAACACTTAAAATACAGTCTGTCCAAATTGAGGTGTGCTGTAAGTGCAAAATAGACTTGTACTGAAAAATGAGGAATATATTGTTGTTGTTGTTGTTATGTGCCCTAGTGTCAACTATGATGCATCACTACTGTGTCAGTATAAAAGTATGCAATTACAAAATGGAATTATTAAGATGATTGCCTTATAATGCAATATTCTTCAATAACAGAAAAAAGAACTCAACAACTTGGATTAATCCAAAAGGCATTTTGCAAGGGGTGAAAGTCAGTCTCAGAAGGTTACATGTTACATGTAAAAATTGTTGAACTGGTAAATGTTTTGAGACACATCAACCATAAATACACACGTGCATGTGCACACACACACACACAAACAGAACTTATTTTACTGTCTTTCACTTGACTGTTATTTTTCCCAAATGGAAGGTTTGTGACAACTTTGCATCAAGTAAATCTGTTGATGCTGTATTCTAAACAGTATGTGATCCCTTTGTTTGCCTGTGTCATATTTTGGTAGTTTTCACAATATTTCAAACTTTATCATCATTATTATATTTATTGTGATGATCTGTATCTCCCTGTTGCCCCCTATAAAGTCCCCCCATTGCCATTCAACTGAGTCCAAGTGATAATGACAGAGAACTCCTCTATAAGGTTTGTGTGTATGTGTGTGGCCAGTAATATTTGATATTACTATTGTGATTGTTTTATGGCTCCATGAATCATGTCTACATAAGTGGAAGGAACAAATGTATGTTCTTATGGCTTGGCCAACTAGCAGTTCCCTGTCTCCCTCCGTCTCTTGGATCTCTCTAATCCTTGAGCCACAAAGAATGGAAGTTAAGTCAATTAATAACTCTAAAATGGCCTCTGAAGTGTTCAAGTTAAAATAAAATTTCATTATTGACTTTTTTAAATGAAATTTTCAAAGCATGTCAACTTTTAGCAGCTACCACTCTGATCAGTCAGCTATGATGAACTTCAAGGCAATATCCTCCCCCAGCAAAAGGTTATTACTTGCTGATGGAACAAATGGCAGAATAAGAAATTATTTTTTAATTAAGATATAAATCACTGGGCCAATTGGTAGCATCATGATAGATGGAGAGATATTTAAATTGTTAACAATTCCAGTTTGCTTGGTTCCACAATCAACACTATTGGCATCAGCAGTCAAGAAATAAAAAGACAAATTCATTAGAAAAATCTGCTCTCAAGGACCTCTCCAGAATGATAAGAGCAAGGATGTCAGTCTAGAGACTAAGGTGCACCCGATCCAGGTCATGGTCTTTGCAATTACTTGCTGTGCATCAGAGAGTGGGACAATGACTAGGGATGACAGAGGAAAATTTGATGCCTTTAAATTGTGGTTCTGGAGAAGAATATTGAACATAGTGTGGACTGCCAAGAGAACTTAACAGGTCTGTCCAGGAGAGGGTGAAAAAGCTCCTTTGAGGCAAAGATTTTGAGACTCCATCTCTTATATTTTGTACATGTTGCCAGAAGGGACCAGTCCTTGGAGAAGGACATCATGCTTGGAAGAGGAAGACTGTAGATGAGATGGATTTTGACACAATAACTGGGATAATGAGGGTAGGTGTGTCAGAGACAGTGAGATTGGCA
>NW_006401265.1:13284-15187 GCF_000299155.1 Elephantulus edwardii
GTATCAAACGCACCTTAGTCTCCAGAGAGACACCATTGCTCTTCAGTACTTTGGAGAGGTCCCTAACAGCAGACTTTCCCATGGCAATGCACCTTTTAATTTCCTGGCTACTGGTGCCAAGAGCGTTGACTGTGGAGCCAAGCAAACTAAAGCTGTGTACAATCTCAAGCTCTTCACCATCCATCCTGAATGGATTACATCTCAATATAAAGAAAACAATACCTGGACCATAGACAATAGCATGATAAGTGGAAGAAAATGAAAATGATCATGAATTTTATTTTGCTTGAACCTACAATAAACATTCATAGAATCAAGAGTCAATTAAAAAAAGAAATGCTATTAAAAGTAGAATCAGGAGATTTGCATTTGAATGGATTTGTGGACCTACATCAGACTTTTGATTGAAGAGGTTCACATTTGAAAGAAAGACAAACAGGAAAGGAGAGAAGGAAAAAGAAAAAAAGGAAAGAAAGAGACTGTCATTTCATAACTAGAACAAGCTGTTTGTCTTCTGAGACAGGGTAAAGTTGGTGCCAATCAGACCCTACCTCCAAACTCAAGGTTAGAGTATGCTCACTCATATAAATCACTTGGACCCACAGAAGTGGAAGTGGGAAAAATACAACAATGGAGAAACAGGCTGAACATGGACATGTTCCTTTATCTCTGTTCACCTACCTAGAATGCAGATGAATGGGTGAGCAGGTGAGAGTTCTGGGCTTGCGGAGCAGGGAGTTGTGAAGACCCCTATCCTGCTGAGGTGACTTGGCCCTCTGTGGAGGCTAGGGTTGAGTGAGGAGATCAAGAGGTCTGGAGCACATGGAGAATTGAGGACTCCTGAACTTGCAACTGATGCACATTTGAGCCTATCCACAGATGGTTGAGGATAAGCTGACCAGAGCCATTGCTCTGTACTGGACATTGCTTGTGGATGCAGATGCTCGAAGTTTACAAGCTGAGCAGAGGAAAAGGGACATGCTTGTTTCCTCAGAGTACGGGTTTTGTTGCTAAATGCAAAAGGTTCTTTCCATAGTCAATTGTCAATAAGACAGACAGATTGAAATATCCATAGCACTTTATTGAAGATCTAGGAGGACAGTGAGACTCCCTTTAAAAACTGTTCCCACCCCCGACCCCCGCCCCGTCCCCATCATTAGTTTTTATACTTGAGTAGCTACTAATTTACTTCACAATACACTTTTGTTAATAAAGTTACAGAATGTCTACAATAAAAAGAACAGTTTACTGGTAAACAGAAAAGTAATAGTTAACATATGACTGAGGACCAACAGTTTTGAAAAGGTAAATAAATGCTAATATAGAAGAGATGCATTTCCCTTCCTGTTAAACAGGCAGCATAAGGTATATTACATGACTAAAAGGAATTATAAGGCAAAGTAATTTTGCAGGCTAGAGAAAACAGATGTCAGTTTTATAGTTATACTGATATGTTTGGATAATTTTGAATTTATTAATAACACCCTATTAGTTTGATAGGGATGTACAATCAGCCATTGGCTATCTAAAAGGGAGATATCAGGACATGAGGCATGAAATAGCTGGCTACTTTCACAAAAGTAGTTGTTGGTGGAATGATTTTAAGGGAGGAAAAGAATTCCTACAATATAAATGAAGGATTGTATGTAATGCAATATCCATACATGATGCACATTGCATATAGATAATAAAATAGTGTCCATCAACAAACAAATGGATCAAAAAACTATGGTATATTCATACAATGAAATATTATGCAGCACTGAAAAAAAAGAACTTGTAAAACATTACACAACATGAGTAACCTTGGAAGACATTATACCGAGTGAAATATTTGGTCACAAAAGGACAAATACTGCATACTGCCACCATTATAAAATAAGTCATTATAAAATAGGGGGTT
>NW_006401265.1:16692-17585 GCF_000299155.1 Elephantulus edwardii
TAAAAAATAACAATTAAAAGAAAAAATTTTATTTTAAAAAGTCTGAAAATAAGAGAAACCAGTCAATGCATTGCACTGGAAAAACCTGCGTCTCTGTAATCAGTTATCTTCGATGTTAACAGACATCTTTAAAGTGACAAAGAGTAAAACTGTCAGTTTAAAAACTAAGGTGCACCTTATTCAAGCCTAATATTTCAATTACTTCCTATGCATCTGAAAGTCTGACAATGAATAAGGACGACAGGAGAAGAACCAATGCCTTTGAATTGTGGTACTGATGAAGAATACTGAATATCCTATGGTCTGCCAAAAGAACAAATAAGTCTGTCCTGGAGGAAGTGGCCCAGGGTGTTCCTGTAAGACAAGGATGATGAAACTTCATTTTACATACTTTAGACATGTTGTCAGGAGGGACCAGTTCTTAGAAAAAGGAATCATGCTGTGAAAGGGAGGGGGCCAGAGAAAAAGAAGATGACTCTCAAGAAGAAAAATTGACATAGTGACTATAACAATGCATAACTATAATAAGCATTCCAGAGATCGTAAGAATGGGGAGGCTAGAACAAGTTTCCAATCTGTTCACAGAGTTGCTATAAGATGTAGTTGACTCGATACACCTAGAAATAGCAAACAAGAAAACTCTAGGATGATCTTTTTATCTAAAAATCCTTAATCACATTTTCAAAGACTTATTCCCCCCCACCAAAAAAAATGTTAACATTCATATGTTTTGGAATTTACTCTTACAGCCTCCAATATGGATTGAGGCTCAATGTCAAGAAGACAAAGATTCTCACCACTGGACCAACTGGCGGCATCAGGATGGATGGTGAAGAGACTGAGATTGTTCACAGGTTTAGTTTGCTTGGCTCGACAGTCAACACTCTTGGCAC